>NW_009200705.1:12621-15251 GCF_000690835.1 Fulmarus glacialis
TGTGGAATGAAATAGCATTTAAAAAGAGGTGGCAGTATGTTTTATGCTAGAAAAATATGATTTACCAGAAGCTGTTAATTTAGTTTATAATACATTATTTGAATTAACTGTCTCTTTAGCAATAATAAATGTAAGACAGAGCTAACAAAGTGTTTATCAGATATGTAGGAAAAACTCAGCAAACAGTGCTACTTGTAAAAATGTTTGTGTTAGAGGAGCACATGGGCGGCTTTTTGAAACTGGGAGAGCCGGTTCCCTAAAATATGGTAAATGAGGTATGCCTGTCCTTGTTGAATGTGTGAGGACTACTTGTTAACTCTAAGGCAAACACAGTTACTTCTGAGGCCAATGCAGTTATTGGAGTTGTGAATAAGACAGTCATTAGAAGAAAAAAAAAGTTCTTCTTTCCTGGCAGTTGATTAGATTTTGTGCTGTTTTGTGAGGCAATAAGACCGTTGAATAATGAATTTTTTCCTGATTTGCCCATGTAACCATGTCCTTTTATAGACATTTGTGGTCAAGTGTCCTGACTTTTTGTTTTACAGTACGTGTGCTTGAGTGCCAGTGTAATGAACAGTATGAGTAAGTACACAAACAAAATTAGTATCAAACTATAATGTCATTCTGACATTTTGTCAGTGATCCAAGTGATTTTAAATAGATTTTCCTTGTTCAGTAGGACAATTTTCAATCCCCTTAAGCATTACGGGAGTCTTGCCATAATACGCCGTAATACAAAGTATACTGACTGTCAAAGCTCTGATAGCCCATGACATGTGCGTGCTTTCCTTAGAATACTTGTGAAATCAAATCTTCCCCCTAAATTTGGCTGCTTATTATAAGTCAACTGTGAGAGAATAAACTTTCATTTTTCTCTCTCATTTTCACTCTGGCAAGTTCTTCTGCCACCTAAGACAAATAACTGGAGCTACTGCTTGGTCATGTGTTGTGTTGATAGTTATTATAGTGTCCTGAATGGTGGGGAACGTGAGCATTTAACCATCTCAGGCAATCAAAGTATTGTCTCATGGGCAGTGTCCTTCTTATCACAAAAGCTTCACTGTGGTTCAGAAGAAGGAAGTAAGCCAGGTTCTGCTTACATGTGAAAAAGCCATATCCCTCTCCATTGGAAGAGCTCGTGAGTTTGAAATGTCCCAAGCTTCCTGCATCAGAGGGATGACCAGGATGCCAAAACAGAACAGTTGAAGGCACCGTTTCATCCTCAGCAATTTTCATTATTGATGCGAGCAGCTGCCCACCAAGTTCACAAGTTTCTTTAGGGTCTTGCCCTGAGGTACCTAATATGTTTCAAGCATGATCTAGACACTTAACACAGGAAGCTGAATTTTGCCCCTAGCATCAGAACCGTTTGCATATAAATGTCTCTTATACAGAATGATGTTTCAAAATTAGAGAAAAGTTTTACCTTCTACAGGAGCACATACCTTTCTTCAGTGGGACAATACAGCTCCTGGTTAAAAATCAGGAAGATCTTCTTTCCAATCCCTATGGATATGTACCCATTAAGTCCACTGAAGAATGTAAATGATCTAGCCAAACTTCAATATTCCTCAGTAGTTTTGCAACATTATTTCATTAGCAAAAAATTAAGTGGAAAAGATGTGGAGTTGTAGAAATGTGTTTTGTTTGGCTGTATTATTTGTGACCTGGTAAAAACAACAAGAGAAATACCTACAAACAAGATGTCTCTTTTCTTCCTCATCCAACTTTATGAAATATCATCATACTCTACTTATTCACATTTTAAATATGGAAGAAGGTCATGGTACTAACATCTCAGAAGCTCCTTAACTTTACTCATACATGAAGAAAAATAGCATATCCTTTTATATATTTATATGAATATGCAAAAAAAAAAAAAAAAAGGATAGAGGGAATACAATGCCTTATGATGTAACAATCACAATATATCTGCCAAACTGAATAAACTTGTTTTCCCTAACAGTAATACAAACACAACCCAATACAGTTGATCCTGAATTAGGGTTTTGTTACTGAAGAACAATGGTTGTTGTTCTTCATGTTTAATTTGTAGCTGTACCAAAATAACATGTTTAATTTGTAGCTGTACCTGCACATTGAATGTAAAGGCATGCATTGCTCTCTTAAAGATAAAGCCATTTGCATGTGCATATGTTTCAAAAACACAGTTCTAGAAAAATGTAGGTCTATATGATAAGCACAAAGACAAGGGGGTAGCCAGTGTCATAGAAATGATGCAAAGGCCTAAGCTAACAGATACATAGACCCAGCATCTCCCACAATGCTTGGATTTTTTTTTTTTTTTTTTTTTGAGGCTTTGATCTTTGTTTGTTTTATTGTGAACGAGCAGTTACTGAGAGGTTCAAATCCTATCTGTGATCTCAGAGAATGATACTAAAGTAATTTTTATAAGAAATATCTTTCCTAAAGCAGGATTTGTCTCCAGATTTTCCATCTTAAAACATCTGCACAAATGTACTGGTGTCATTAGGTCAGGACCTTAGAAACCCAACTTAGGTCTGTCTACTCTGAAGATTTCAGACCAGAATGGATGATTCAAATTTCACTTCTGACTATGGTAAGTTACTGAAACTCATTGGAGTTTTGTAGGTGTAAAACATGTAGAA
>NW_009200705.1:15282-16518 GCF_000690835.1 Fulmarus glacialis
GCAGGAATAGAAGAAGTCTCCACATTTCTTAATCAGGATATTAATAATTTGTCTCTTTTCTCTTCTGTACTGACTCCCTTTTTTGTCTGCTGTTCATTTGGCAGGTGTCAGAAAACACACACGTGTTCATCACACATCTTGTCTTTCAGTCCAACATTGATAAAATCGTTCTATACCAAACTTCAACCCAACTGGCCATTTTTGATAAAATTCAAGTTGTGTGTATCTGCCTGCCATTTAAAAAAAGAAAGAAAAAAAAAAAAAAAAAAAAAGAATTATTACAGACATCTTCTCTCTACTACAAGGTTTATATCAGAAAGAGTTATTGATTTATTGTCACCATATCTAATCCCATGTTGATGGCTTCTGTAAATGCTTTCTTCCCTTTCTAACATGCCCAACCCGGAAATAATGAGCAATCCACATCATCCTCAAGGCACTTTTGACCTGAAGTAGGGTACAATAATGTCTGGGTGGACAACTTATAATATTGATCTCTCTTTGTTGCTAGGGGTCTCCTTTTGTAATAAGCATCTTCTATGGCCTGTTCCTGAAGAGAATAACCTGCTATTTCATTACTCACAGACAAGAAGACAGCTCTGGGCCCATTTCTTATATGCTTATATTAATCAATATGGTTAGTATGACATGCTAAAATTACTTTTTGACTGTCTTTGGTCCCTTTCAAGCTTCAATAAGCTTGAAAATCTTCTAAAAGTTCAAAACAAAACAAAACACACCCCTTGAAATTTAGGCTGAATCTTCCTGAAGTCCTCAAGTAATTCTAGAGACCCAAAATCACTGAATTAAATTGAGATCCGTACACAGGGTCTTTTAGGAAGATTTAATTGTTATGGTTAAATGAGTGGGATTATAGCTGAAAACTTGTGGAAGCAGTTGTTTAGCCTAAATGGCTAATGTTACTTAAGAATTCCGGTGCCACATATATTCAGTCTTTAAATGCACTCCACCAACAGTTAAAAGAAAAAAGAAAATCCCCTTTCCCTTCCCTCTGTCCTTCACTCCTATCACTCCTTCTTCATGACCCACTTATGCCAGGAAATTTGCAAGAGTATTTGCAAAAGATGCAAAGTATTTGCAAAAGACTTTTTAGAGTCTTATCAAGCTTTAGCAAGTTCCTTACTATTGTTGAAACTTAGGAATTTTAAGCACTTAATTTATGAATATACTTAATGTAAAATCTATGAGTGCCTAAACACCTTTCCCCTCCCCTCC
>NW_009200706.1:0-10887 GCF_000690835.1 Fulmarus glacialis
TTAAATAATCTGCAGAAACAATAAAATAAATAATCTGGTTTTACTTCTGTGTCTGAGTCCTCTCATTTCTTATTTACCAAATATCTGGATCAATGCAACGAGTGATTTAGGGGGAAAAAAAAGTCATATAAATAGAAACAGAACGCAGCAAAACAACCATGCTGAGATAATGAACTTGACAGAAGGGAGGCAGCAATGAGGATTATGGGACACTGGTGTGCTCCCTGTGAACCAGACTCAATTCCTGTTATTTTGTACCATTTAAGACTGTGTACGGGAATTGTTTATGGTCAATGGAATGAAGCAGAAGGGAAGACAGAGAGTGATCTCCTTTGGCTGGCCTTTCCCAGGGAGCCTGATGCACGTATGACTCAGAGAAACAAACACATTGAAATCCTCAGCCCAGTCCCTGTTTTGAAGGTTGTGTAACCAACCAGCCACTCTGGTCAATTGGACACATTTATTTGCTTTATTTGCTTATATTTCAGTTAATATCTGAATGATTCTGTGCTGTATTTTGGCATTTGTTTGGACCCCTTTGTTTTTCTTTCTTACATATATATTTTTAATCTTAGAAGTTCTGAGCTGTGGAAGTTCCTGCGAGGTACTACTTGGCACTGCGGAAGGCTTAAAGGAGAGATCAAGGTGCCAAGTCTATAAAGCTCAGCGTGGAAAGTAAATGAGAAAGAAGGAACAGAAGGCAGCTTTTGTTGTACAGGCTCGGGGGCAGATTTCTTGTTTCAGGACATGCAGGAAGAAATGTCTCTTTAGGACAGGGAAAATAGACCCACCGTAGAAATCCTGTTAGAGCTCAACGTTCGATAGCGCTTTTCCTGCATGTGGCCACGCTGTGCCCGGGCCCTTGGGGTGAATAAAACAAATCCTGCCTCAGAAGAATGGGAAACAGGGTCTCAGGCAGTCCACTCTGCCACTAAAAGGTAGAAATATTTCCTTTGCTTCTCCTGACGTCTGTAATGTTTTGCAGCTTGCTTGAGAGATTCTGCTCCTTCAAATGAGGTGTGGCCAGAAATGCAGGAGACATTACTTGCTGATGTCCAACAGTTTTATTTTCATTTTTCCTTCATGCTTGGAGACATTACTTGCTGATGTCCAACAGTTTTATTTTCATTTTTCCTTCATGCTCACCGCAGAGACAGATCTGGAATTGTCTCTAAATGAGGGAGAGGTCCTCCGGGGAGAACAATAAGGCTTATAGGCGGAGTGGGAGGCTCCATCCTTTTTCCCTTCTTTTGGTTCTGAGAGGTACCAGCCTGGGTGGGAGCAGCTCCTGCTCCTCTCCTGGGGACACCTACCCCTTTGAAGCAGCCTGTGGGACATGTGAGCACTGTCTGCGAGCCTCTGGGCTGAGCTGGGGCTCCTGCTCAGACCCCGCCACCCTGTCTGAGCCCCACGGGAGCAGTCACTCTGAGGGTTTGTGTGTCTCCCCTGAAGGACCTCGGTGCCTGGCTGGGATGGGAAGGACCCCAAGGGCACGGGCTGTCTCAGCATGAAGCTCAGCAGAGATTCCCGCGAGGTAATACGGTGAGACCAACAATAAAATGACTCAGAATAAATAGCCATAACTTCAATTTGTAAAACGAGTTTACCATTCCCCCCCTTCCTTGCCTTCTCTGCTAATGTAATGAATGCACTCATTGTCACTGCCTTTTGGGGGTTTTCAGTGTGTTCTGGCACCAAGGCACTCTGAGTCATAAGCAGAAACAGATTAATATTAATAGCAAATGTCTACAATTAAGCTATGAACGTTACCCATCTCTAACAGATAGACTCTCAAGAGGTGCACAACTTGGAATTAATCCAAACTTGCTACCGATACTCTGGATTTAGCCTGACTCCTACCTCCTTCCAGGAGTACAATAAAACTATAATGTTATAAACTTGATCTATAGATGGTTTTAAATACTTTCACACTCTGGGAAGACGGAAAGGAAAACAACCCTGAATCTCACAGTGGAAGTTTTTTGGCTTAAAGCTTATTTTTTACTTAAGTGATGAACCATCACTGGGTACACTTAATTAGAAGAAACTAATAATACCCCATATACTTTAACTCTAACGAGCCGATCAGATGCCATATAACATTGCAAAAGTTTTGTTTAAAACTCTTGTGTACTCACACAATAAGCACAATTTTTAAAATATTTAAATGTAATATAAAATGTAGTGAAACTGAGAGGGGAGAAAAAAGCCCATGAATGACATTTATGAAAGCATTTTCCATAAGGTTAAAATCCTGCCAGAGCCAGTGGTGTGGCAAGGCAAGGCATGCTTTGCCAGAAATGGCTTTTGGTGGAAGATGCACATAAAGAGGACGTTTCTGAAGCCGGTGGGTGGATCCTGTGCTCACAGTGTAGTAGAGAAGACCAGAATTTCCCAGGTGTTGTTACATCTTAAATTCTCCTCTGGTATGAAGACAAGATAAGATGATCCCTTGGCTCTACCCCATCACAGGAGGTTCATTCCCACTCTTGTGCAACAGCTCGCCACCCCTTCAGGTGTGCTGCTCAAGCTTTCTGTTTCAGAAATCGTTTCTGCCCTGAGTATCAGCCAGTTTGCACCCCGAGCCAACACAGCTGGTTGTCCTTTCAGATTGTCCAAGCACTCGCCCCCCCGCCCTCTGCAAGCAATTGCTCATGGTGTCCAGGGAACTGAGATTTGTTTCTCCCACACTGTTCTTTCCCCTTGCCTTGCCCTCCTTGTCCCCATGTCCTTCTAGGCTCTCAGGTGGCAGGGGAGCCCTAAACTCCTGCCAGGAGCCAGCCTGCCGAGCCATCAGCACGCTCCCACTCTCATGTTCGTGGCCAGAGGATACTGAACTCTGACCGGGGACTGCTGATGTTTTACACAGAGCAAGAGAATAGTCCCAAATGTGGGATCCTCCTACCTCAGTCAGAAGCTTTGGCTGCTCAGCTGATTTGATTTGTAGCTGAAAATATTATTAGCGGTAATAAATTTGTCCGCCCTTTTGGAAATCAAGCCAGTGAACCTTTACTCTCCTTTGTAATGAGACGTAAAAGGATGGGGAAGGGCTATAATCCTAAAAAAAACCACTGCACCAGAGAGCTGCAGAAATTACAACTCACCGGTCATGTGAGAAGAATGTTTGCAGTCATCCCTTGCGGGTGTAGCTAGAAACGCCTGTTGAAAGGATTCAAACAGAAATAAACACACCACACACACAAAGGCTATATGGGGTCAGATTCTGATCTCACCAAAAATTAATACCAGGCAACCTGCAGTGGTTCCTTTACGCACCCCATCTCTGCCCAAGAGAGACCAGACTTGGTCCTAACCGGGGAAACTCGGAGGAGCTGTGTGGGTCTAAACCTTGGGCATAAACCTTGCACAGCATAGTGTGTTGTAAGGAGATAAGTAGCAAACAGCTCATATCCTTCCACAGGCTGTCTTGTGATGTCCCCCTCCCAAGTGACATTTGCAAAGCACCCACTGAAGTGTGGTTTTTTGGTGTGTAACTGTTCACGACTAAGTATGAGGGACTCGGAGCTGCTCTAAGTGTCTCTGTGCATTCGCTAAGCTTTGTGCTTTGCTAGAGGAAGATGAGGATGGATGAAAAGTGTTCTGGCTTTGCTTTTCTTCTCCATGCTGTTTGTTAGCTCACAAGTCACTCTGACACATTTGCAGTTTTGCCTAGGATCCCTTGTGACAAGGGATCACACTTGTGAGGAGGAGAAAGATGAAGAAGATCCTCCAGAATGATAGTTTTAACATGGTAATAGGAAAATATTCAAATACATAGCTAGTATAGAAATTGTAATCATGTCATGCAACTTTACAAGCCAGGAATAAACCTGCACTTAAGCAGCAGACCCTGTCTTCATAGCAACGGCAGGACCTGTAAAATAGGAGGCGGTTGCTCCTCTGCGTGGCAGGAGGACACAGGCTTTCCTGCACCTCCCTGGGCGTACAAGACCACGGGCTACCTGTGGGAGCTTCCTGCAGGCCCATTGAGTCTGCTGGGCTCCAGTGCTGTCAGACAAGCGTCTCTGCCCTTAAAAACAAAGGAGCAGCCTCCTCCCATTTTGCACATCTCCCCAGCTTTTCTTCTTGGGAGAGATGCTGGGCCCAGGTCATGCACCGGCAGCTGGGAAGGAAGAGGAACACTGATGAGCCTTGCAGGTGAGCTGTCACAGCAGCATATGCTCATGCCTCACTTGGAAGAGGGTGATCTTCTCAATTATATACATTGCTGCTTCTTTTAGCCGTATTTTTGTTGTTGGGTCTGGGATTCTGTTTTTGGTTTTTGTTTTTTTTTGGTTTTTTCCCTGAAAGGAGAAAACAAAGAGAAGTGTGAATTTGCAAGGTATGTGACAGACCCAGCGTTTGGAGGGTGAAGATGGTTTGTTTCTAATGAAAAGTCTTTTGTAGGCAAACTGCAGACCTTCTTACCTTGCCGTTGGTCTGATGCCAGCTTTATCTTTCCAGCTTGTTAAGACACTTTCCACAGACATGGAATTTTCTTTAAACAAGAGGCCAAAGAAACTAAATGCATTGTTCTGACAGAAATGGTAAAAAAAAAAAAAAAAGAAAAAAAGAAAAAAATGCATTCCAGGTAAAACATGCTTGGACAGTTTATGCCCAGATCTGTTGAAAGGAAACATTTTCTTCCTAAGAGGTATTATCTATTTCTCATAACTGCAAGAGGTACTTTTTGGTAGACTAGAGTGTTTTTTACTTCGCTGATGGTCAAACCTTTGCATTGCATAAAGATGGGATAGATTAAAGCTGAAGATCTGCTGTTGTCAGTGGATGCCTTTTGCATCTGGGGCCCTGGCGACCAGACCACCAGCTACGTTCATAGGCAGAGTTTGGCAGCAAAGGTGCTCTCTGGGGAACAGTTCTCCATGCCTCTGCTTATCAGATAACTTGGTGTCCTGATGTTTCTTCTTTTAATAGCAGGGGGAGTCCAGGCAAAGCACCAGTGTTGGGATGCTCTGCTTTCAAAACTGAGGAGTGTTAAAAATGGGTCTAAGAAAATGGGGATTGCAGTAGATCTTTCACGGGACAGTCTCGCCTCTTTGATTAACAAATATCTGCACAGCTGAAGGAACTACCGATATTTCTAAATGAAACATGGAAGTCACTGCATTGAACTATATCCCAAATCCATGTGACCCCACGTATAGTTTCAGTCTGTGGCCAGCACCAGTTGCTCCAGAGGAAGGTGCAAATAGCCTTGTAGAAGGCAGGTGGAGGTTAGTCATCCATAGCAGTTCAAGGCTGGCTAAGACCTAAAGCATTTATGTTTTAAATTTTACCTTTTTTTTGTAGTGATAATTTTAATTAATCCCTGTAACTAGTTTGAATGTCTGATTGGAGATCAGACAAAATCCGAACTCTGGTAAATTTTTCTGTTACCAGAAAACATAGACGTTCTTGGACAGGAATACAGCTTTCCGGCTCCCAGAGATGTTTGGGTGAATCTCCCCCTTACTTCCCTGAGAGTAGGATTAGCTACTACAGGAAATTCTGGATGCTCACAGCTAGAACAGTCCCAAAAATGTAAATTTACATGGAAGAAACATGTAAATGTTGCTTCCCCAAAAAGGCATGTTCTAAAAAATTATACAAGAGCAGGTCTGGCTGTGTGATAGACAGCAGATCTGTGATTACCTCTGCAGCACCAAGCCTGTTAATCCTTCTTCTGCGGCCTTGTTCCAACAGTCCAGCTTGAGACAACCAATATCTTTAAGGAGTAAAAAAATCCCTTCTCTCTTAGTATTTCTTTACTTCTCGTGGATGTGAAAAGTCCTCTGCAAATTATGTTAAAGGCAAAATTAAGTTAAAGGCAAACCTGCTGCATTTCAGGGAGCTGCTCTAGGCAATGCAATTATTGGTGCATCTCTGAAGAAACATTACAAGGATCTGTGTAATGGAGGCTGTTCAGTCAAGGATTGATTCCCCATGCACTGAAATCGGCCTTTAATAGGCTCTGCTGTAGTGATACAACAACATATATGAAACCTGCCAAATGATTTTGGACAAGTGACACTATTGTTCCAGGCTGCCGTTGCTCTCTTCTTACCATCTGAATGTCTTCTCTGCCACTTTTCTCAGTTGCCTTGTTTATTTGGATATCTAACATGGGCTGGGGTCACTTGCAACATCTGGCTTTTGCCGTAACAAAAAAGCCATTAATAACTGCAACAAAAACCAATGTGAGGCCTCAACAGGTTGAAGGTTTTACTTTAAAACAAGTTTACTGCATTGAGGATTCATTCACCAGGAAGTAAAGCGAACATACTGTTGTGCTGACCAAACTCTGAAGCATGTGTGCTAAAATCAATTCTACTAAGTCGTTTTTTTCTGAGGTACAAAGTGCTCCCTTCCAGGCCTAACAAAGCAAATGATGGCTCTTTCTTATGTAAGGAGACAAGAAAGCTATTGTCATATCTAAAGCTGGAATAATAACAATTACTTGTTGCAGTAGGAATGTCAAAGAGCTTGCCTGGTTATGTCCACTTGGCATAAAACACCTTTGTTTATGCCAGGCTCAGAGAAATGACTGAACTCATGTCTTTTGATTGAACATTTTGCACATCAGATTTTTCCTAGGATAATATAAATCATCCAGAAGATAGTAACGTGATGCTAAGAGACAACTCATAACTTAATAAAACTACTGTCTGTCTGAAATTGTTTTCTTTTCGATATAGCCGATTAAATTCTAGCACTGATAGTGTTTTTGTCTGCTAACCTTGTCTTTCTCAGACTTTGAGGTATTTGACTCCTTGTGCGACAGGTGATCTTACCAAAAAGCTTTTTACTGATATGAGAGTCACTTGCTAAACTCACACTCTGTGATGAGCTTCTTTGTTTTATTCGAAAATCTACATTTCGGAATATGATGAGATGCATGATGAGATTTTGCAGCAGACTTGTCTCCCCCCTTTCCCTTTCTGCTGGTACAGCACACTTTCCACTGCAAAACAAGCCCTTACAGGTGTTCTGCCTTTGCAAAAATGCTACTTTTCTTCTTAGTGCCAAACACTAAGAATTCTTTTTGGGAATCTTTGAATCCATGGGGATTCTTGCCCTTGAAGTAGCACTGGAGCCTCATCAGGAACGTGTCTCTGCAGTGTTCCAAGGATGTTTTCACTGGTGGTATGTCAGGTCCAGTTTCCTCTTTGGCAATTTTACCCATAGCTTGTTTCAGAGTGGATATTTGCATCTACATGCTTGAGAAGTTGGGGGATATGCTTGGCCCGTGAGAACTAGACCTGTGATCCTGCTGGAGTTAGTAACCGTTAGCCTAGTGCTATTGCCCGCTTGGAAGAAACTCTTTAAAAATCTCCCTGGTGTTAAATGACTGATTTTGGAGTGCTCCAAATGAGAGTACAGCACCTGTTAAGGTTTATTGGGTATTTATAGACCCAAAGGGTGCAGTTTAAGCTGTGTGACTGGTTACTGCTCCCCCTCTTTTTAACAGCTTCACACTTTTGTGAATCTTCACATCGTTGTTTCTGTTTGTGGTTAGTCAACCCTGAGGACCATCGCCTGTTCCTGGTAGCAGACAATTAAGTTACTCTTCAGCTGTAGTTTTTGACACTTGATGGTTTCTAACCTTGTTTGTGGGCAGTTTGTGGTGGATAAAGGTTTTGACTGCCACCCTCTTGCAATCCTGCTGGCCTCTGAACGTAACTTTGATGCTCTTGGAAGCTAAATCAATGGCCAGCTCACATTTCTTCCTGGTAAACGGGCAATGCCCTCAAGAAAGACATTACCTGGGCATATTACTAGGTGACCTTGCCTCAGAGATATTTTGGAGTGCTGGCACCATCAACATGAAAGCCCCAAACTTGTTCCTAACCAGGGTAAACACTCTTACACTGGTTACACACTTTGCCAGTAGTTCTGTAGTAGCTGCCTGCTCCTGTGACAGTCAGGGCTACAGGAAATCTCTTTGCAAGGATGAAATCAGCAAACGTGGGCTGTGGGGTAGGAGGAATGGGGCTAGGATTTAAAGAAAATGCAAGGAAAGTATCCTTTCCCCTACTGTCATTTTCTCCTAAGTAGAAACAGATGTGTGGGTAAAGACTGTCTATTTTAAACTTCGCAAACATGAATTTTACTCTGAACTTCCCAGGAAAAGCAGAGGGACACTGATGTTTTTGATACCAAGGAAAAAATGCTTTTTGGTTTCAGATCCCCAAAGCCATAATACGTTAACCTTTGGGAAGCATCGTTATTCCAGAGCCTCACAGGGAAAGGAGACCTGCCACTTCAGCACAGAAAGAAAGAGATCTAATAGCCCCTCCAGCTTCCTTCCTGCACTATTCCTCCAAACCAAGTGGCCACTCCTTACAGTCCCCCCTGTGCTGCCCATTGCCTTCCCCTGCTTCCTCCCTGTCTTCTCCCACTGTAATGATGCTTTTGTTTCTTGTGACTCGGCTCTGATCGCTGTTTTTCTTTCTCTCATGTTTATGATCACATAAAAAGGGACTTTCTCATAAGAAGTTTGCATATGAAACATGTCGACCTCGATTCCTCAGATGTGCTGAGGGTGATTTGGGGGCCAGACCCTTTATAGACAGGCTGAGATCCTCAGGCAGGAGATGTAGTAGCTAGGGCACACCAACACTCCCTGTGCTGTCATGAAGAGTCAGTCTGAACCAGACACAGCATAAAAGGAAGCTCTTGCAAGCTGGGACTCCTCTCCACTTCTGAAAATGGACATTAGACAGCTGGGGTTTTGGAAATTATTATTATTTTATTTGTAAAAGGGCTCAGTCTGGCAGCTGCAAAGAAGTAGCAGCTTGGTGACCCCGTCCAACCTGACCCCTGACTTACTGGTAAAACTAGCACACGTAACGTCTCTGGTTTTGGCTAGTTGTGAGTAACAGATTACTGGTAGTTTGTGAATAGAAGCCCTCAGCATATTTCTGAGAAAAAAATACAGACATTGCATGGGCAAATATGGTAAATGAATGCATCTTTTCATAGTTTTAAATTGTGGGAAGAAACCTTTTACAGGACAAATCAGTGGGGTATTTGGGAACTGCTAGAGATATCGACTTGGACTGTCATTACAGGCAGTAGGGAGAGAGGAACATGCAGGAAACAGTGAATCTCCACTGTCGTGTAAACCTAGCTGTCACACTTGACCTCATATGTTGGTGGTGAATTATGTTTTGGAGCTGAGGAGTTAAATGTTATACTGCAATAGCAAAGTCTACTGTCCATGGGTTTCATGCTGTGCTTCAGGCCGTTGGATGCCACGTCAGCCGTGAAGACTTTGCAAGCCCTAGGGATCTCACTGACAGGTCTTTATTGCTCCATGGGAAGGGTTTCTTGGGAAAATCAGAGGGAAGCCTGGTGAGCTCATGCATTAGAAATGACCAGTGGTCTTGAGCCTTGTATGGCATAGGCAGGAAGGGGCAGCTATGTTGACCATGGCTCTTTTAGTGACAACCACAGCCTACCCAAGCAAGCCTCTTGGCCATTTGAGACTGATGATTTCATTTCTCCTTTCTGAGCTTTGCTCGTTTTCTCAGAGCCTCACGTCTTTGTAGCCAGATCTCTGAAGTGTTTTACACTATGCTAGAATACTTTTGAAATGTCTCTATTCCCCCAAACCAAAATTGTCCAATTATCCTAGGAAGAAAGCCTTTATAAACATGCCCATCAAGCTGAATCTATCATACAGAAGAATGCGTCTCAAGTATGATGGATACACATACCCTTGGGTAGAATAAACTTCTATATTATTAGCTTGTGTTTCAAATGACGGGGTTAGCATAACCAACTAAATAATTTGGTTTCCGGAAGCTTCTGTGGAATACGACACAGTAATTCTAGTATCTGTATATTATGTAATGTAAATACTGAAAAGCCAGCCCCACAGGATGGAAAATACCCCATGAGTTTATTGTGGCTTTTCTCCCTTTCATATTTTTTTCCCTTTTGCTACTTAGAAGTACACTAAGTTCCTACCCTTACTGAACTGAAAACAGGGAGTGATTGTGGTATTCTTTCAGGTGCTTGGAGATATAGTTAAGGGCTGTAAGAGGCTGCTTTCTTCTTCCTCAGCCACCACTTCACATTTCTGTCCAAGCAAAATGGAAAATGTAACACAGACTATTCTGAAATCTGACAAAGATTTTTTCCCCCCAATAGCTGCAGTTTTATTAAAAGATCAGTTTACATGCTGTTACATTTATTAGTACTTTGACTCCTAGCCCCATAAAACTACATGAAAAATCATGGCAGATCAGACCACAGGGACATCTACCTTCTGAAAAAGTGGAGTTGTGCCTGGGCATGTGGAAATTGGTTGGCAACACATGAGAAAGCCAGAAACTGCCATTGTGCAAGCTGATGGTTTTCTTGGCGTATACGTGCCCTCCAGCCAGGCTGGTTTTATGCTATAGTCTTGAGTTGTGATTCAGTGTGGGAATTCTTCATGACGTTATTTATGGCTTTATGTCTCTGCCTTTCTGCAAACCACATTCATAGAGCTCCAGTCTGGCACCCCCAAAGCAAAGAGCATACATTGAGCACCACCTGAGAAAAGTCTGGCTTAAAAGACTAGACCCCTGGGCATGCTGGGGCAAGGGAAGAGATAGAGTCCGGCTCTGTGGCATCGTTCAGCTGCCTTAGCCACGAGCTCATCCTCTGCCTCCAAAAGGCAGGTACAGTCCCCTACAGACAAGTTTCTTACTGCACCCTCTTGACTTCTCTCTAGGGAGAACATCTATTCATTTAAAGGCATGTGGTGAATTAGGAAGTATAGACAGCCCTATCCAACAGTTACTAATTTTGGAGAGCTCAGAGCTGGAGCTTTAATCTGACAGTATCAAATAGGATTTATATTATATATTAATTTATATCATATATTAATAATGTAAC
>NW_009200707.1:0-4250 GCF_000690835.1 Fulmarus glacialis
GTCGGGGGAGAGGCAGCGGAGGGGACAGCCTTTGCTATATTTGAGCCCTGCCTGCCTGTAATTTACGTCCACGCAGTAGCCCGCTGCCTGCCTTTGTTGTGCGGCCAGAGAGACCGCGCCGACATCGCCTCGGCAGAAGCCTGGACTTCGCTTATCCTCTTTCTGGAAGAATTAACTGAAAAGCATTCCTGACTATAGAGATGTCATATTGCGGAGGAAGGGCTAGACAACGTATCGACTCAATATCAACTAAATGTTTTAACTAAAATTAAAATGTAGAAATACGTAAAAATACGACGTAACAGATAATCAGATGTGAATCCACAAGTATAACCGAGGACAGTTTCGCTTCAGAAGATGTTAATGGGTCGTGGTGATGTCCAGACCCTAAAGTCAAATCACGCCTAGCTAACACGTGTGTTCTTCTAATTGGAGGGGCCATTATGAAAATAAGGCCGTCAACACGTGGGAAAAAAAGGAAATACAGGTTACATCCTTAACCACTTAATTCTCCTTAAAACATTTCAGGAACAGATTTTTTTCTCAAAGTAAGTCTGTCGCAGGGCCGAGTCACATGTTAGTTGGTGTGTTAGCTGAAAGCTTTTTGATCTCAGAGGTTTCTTTTGTTTCTCAGCTGGCCTTTGAGTGCCATGGAGCAGAGCCACGAAAACGTATCAAAAGCAAAGAGGGGTTTGAAGTGCTGAGTGCAACCACCAATAAAACTAAATGTATACAAAACCTGGGAAAATCCGGGGAGATTTCCTAAACCGAATTGCGCAAACCAAACGCCCTACGGCTAAGGAAGCTTCTGCCGTACTGATGAGTTACGGATCCACAAGTATCACGGCAAAGATACTGTATTAACTGCTGCTAATGAGCGCAAACATGAGTATAATCACTGGGAAATACTGTTGGTGTTTAAAAACAAACACAAAACCAGAGTGAAACAGAAAAACTCTCCTCTCCCTTCGCAGGACCTGTCTGGACAGGCTGCCAAATCCCTGCCTGCAGCAGCTCCCCACGGGGTGGCAGCGGGGAGGGGGCCTGATCCTGGCCCCTCTCCTCCATCCCCCTCCAGGGTGGGAGCCAGACACCCGGCCTGTCTTCACCGATTCCCTCTCTGCCACCACCTGAGATGCAGGTGTCTCCTGCCTAGCTGATTTAGCACATCCACCTTTTTCGGTCCGTCCTGGATGTTAGCCCTGCTGTCCTCTGAGGGATATTCTTTGTTCTTGCCTCCAAATGCTCTTTTTTTGCCATCCATGTTATTACTGTTATCCACTGGGTTAGCTGAAAAAGTCCCACATTCTGAGCGCTTTCTTTTCGTACACTGAGGAAATAACCCTTTCCCAACAGTTTACTCGCTGTCCCCACAACTGCCTCTCCAGGATGATGCCAGGTGTCCTTTCTCCCCAAAGTAGTCCTGTAGATGCTTGCATGGTCCCTACAAGGGCATTGTGACATTATTTTTTTTTTTTTCCCTCCACACTTTCCCCATAATATGGCAATAAGTTTAAGGAACATTATTTTTGTTTCGTTCTGCATCTGTCATAATGACTCATGTAGTCCCTGTGTCTATAGATGGTGCATTTTTCATCCCCTAAGTAGGACATGCCTGACAACCCTTCTCCTTCTGACAACAGACCACTGTGCTAAGCAGCAATCTGTCATCTGCTGCTCTGGGCAGCCATCCTGAAGAAGTGCTCGTACACACGCTGAGAGCAAGACGGGTGGTGTGCCCAGCAGTTGGGCCATACCCTACATAGGGTCTGTCGCCTGTGCACGACCCTTCTGCGCGTGCACGTTTCTGGTCTGTCTGGGATGTGCTGGCCTCGCTGGAGAGATGCAGCTAGTCAGGTGTGGGGCATGCTGGAGCTTCTCAGGTTTGCCAGCATTGGTGGGTCTGTCAGGGAGATGCAATTAGTATGGACAGGAAACGAGGTGCACGAGCCAAGTGATGTGCCAAACTGCTCAGGAAGTCTGCAGCCGGAGCTGGAAGAGACCCTCACCCCTGAGCACCACACTAATGGCTTAAGCCATGGAGCAAATAAAAATCAGACGTGACTTCACCTGAAAATGTGTATGGTATACAGAACTCATTTCTGTCCATCCTTCCGACTCCATTACCTCTTGCGTGACTGTGGCCCAATACCTGTGCTCTGGGTTACCTTCTGAAAATGCTCCGCAATTACATGAAGGGACACCTATGGACATGCCTGTCGTTACGCACTATTAGGTCTCAGCAGGGCCAAAACTCTCTCTCTCTCTGTCTCTCAATATAAAATTATCACACAATTTTGATAGATTGAAAAATATATGTTGACAGAGATCTAATTACAAAAGGAAATAATTTGAATATATGGTATGTGTTAAATGAAATTCCCCTCGCCCATAATTTTACAAATTTCTAGATCTACTGCACCTAATTTTCAAGTTTGTCTGTTTTGTTTTATTTTTTCTTCACTATGTGACAATTTAACTGAGAAAAAAATGTACCTCAGGCTGCCTACACTTATTAAAAATCAGTAGATTTTTCACCCACACTTTTCTCCTTTTGCTTATCTGCGGATCAGATGCAGACCTATTTGCTTAAATCAAGGCTTGTGATTCACTGGCACATCAAAAGAGCAGCCCCTATCATGTCGCTTTTATTATTGCACCTTGTCTCCGTGATCTCCGCTGCATCCATGCTGCAAAAGGAGGTCCCTTTATCACTTCCCTTCCTTTCCTTCTGCTCTTAGTGGAATCTGAGTTAGCAATCAGAATAATAATGATTTACCTCCAAGGGAATGTGAATGCAAGCCAAGTTCCTTCGGTACTCAGGGAAATCAGTTTGGTATTGTTTACTCATCCCCTGTGGATTCACCAGATGGCATCAGACAGCATATCTGGAATCTGCACTCAAAAGAGAGGCAAGGCTTGAGCTGCAGGAATTGATAATGTGAACTTACCAGGAACAGTTCTGATCTTTTTCTGAGGACATGGCATGTCTTTCATCTTTGTCACGAACCATGAGAGGAACCAAAACATATTGTAGCACACCTGGCCCCCTAACATGGTAAGCAAACCATTTTTAACACAGTCATTTATGAATGATTTTGGCTACTCTTCTGATAACTGCTTCCCCTGGAGAGGATGCTCTCCCTGGATTGGGGTGAAGGTCCTGAGCAGGTCAGCAGAGAGGAGGCAATGGGAAATGAGGCGTTGCAGCTGTTCCCTTCTGCTTGAATTCAGCAAATAGAGGATCTTAGGCTGCTGTTCTTTAAATATCCCAAGCATAAATTATTCACTTAAAATACATTTGTCAAAGAACAGAAGCAGTAGGAAAACAGAAGTGGAAAGCCATAGCAGAGCCTGAACCAGCTACAGCTTTACTGACCACAGCACAAAGCACTCAGTATAGCCTGACGGCCCTGCCCCGAGGGACGGAGCAGATGATCTAATCATTCCTTTCCATCTCGTTGCTGCGATTCTATGATTTGAATTGTTTTCGGGCCAGATCCTAAACCGACGTAAGCTTTCCTGTAGTGAATACTGCTGCATTGATTTATAGCTGCTGAGTGTGGCCTCTGAGGACTGGTTTAACCTTTAGAATATTGATTTCTCTTTTTATTTTCCCTGTTGCTGGAAGCAAGCCCCTCGGTCAGACCCCTGGTTGTGCAATATGCAGAAGTGCCGTGGTGCCGCGATTTGTAAAAATGAGTGACCAAGGAGGTGAAAAGTTCAGCAGCCTTCGCTGCAGCGCTGCATAATCACCCTAAAAGGGGCCACAGCCTCCTGGAAGGAGGCACGGCCTCAGAAAATCACTTGACAGCGATGTTTACTGGGTGGGACCTGTCCTGCGGTGCATGAGGGACCAGAACTGGAGGGAGGGGGCAGGCACAGGGATCCCGGAGGAGCGGGTAAGGGGGCATCGATGCGGAGGACGTGCAAGACATTTTTGCTCGGTGCCCACTCGGGGCAGCCCTCCCTCGCAGGTCTCATCTCCCCTGACCCTTCCTTCCCGAAAGCACCGCACACCGCGTCCACTCCCTCCTCCTCCCGCTCTCCCTGCTGCCGTCCCCCTTCCAGGGCAGGCCCTTCGCTCAGCCCCAGCGAAGCCGTCAAGACCCCCAGGGTGGGAAATGGCAGCGGAAAACAGAAAACAGCAGCTGAAAAGACAGATGGCTGGTGGCGGAGGACAGTCTAGGCAGATAAGAGGTGTGTGAGGACCGGGAGCAATAAAAATAGTTTGCAAAGCGCCAGCGGTG
>NW_009200708.1:0-32491 GCF_000690835.1 Fulmarus glacialis
CCAACCCCCCCCACCCCGCTATTCCCCTCACTTTCAGTTAGGCTCTCATTGTTAAAATTGCTTCCATTAATCCTCACAATATTACATTTTACAGATTTAAAAAAGACTATTAAGTAAATTACAAGCACCTACATAACCTTTTAAAGGGAAATGTGTCAGTGTGATTTGTATATTAGCTAGTTTCCAGTCTTTTTTAGAACTTCTTAAAATTGTCTGTTTTCTAGACCCTTTTATCACCAGAACACTGTGTAATCTTATAGTTGCTCTAAAATTTTGAAATTTCCTTGGTTTAATATTTGTTCACTCAAGGGTCCCATTGACTTTTCTTTATTAGCTGAAACCTGTTAAGTTCTTTCTAGAATAAACTGAGATATGTAACATTTTTACAATCCTATAGAGAGAATATGAATTCCTATGCAAGAAGGAAGAATGTAGGTTTTGGCTAATTAAATAAAAATTGTTCATAGATGTGAGTATCCAGTAGATGTAATCCTTCAAGTGGAAGAGCAGTCAATCATCTCCTGTATGTGTTCTAAATCTAAAACCAGAAATTTTGCTTAGCAGCCATGAACAAGAAAAAACCCTCAATATCATCACATTGTTGGATGTACAGTGCCTGTAACGCTGCTTATGAGAATGCTTTCGGTCAAGACAGGTTCTCCCCCTTCCTGCCAGGCCACTTTGCTTGGTTGTTGTCGTGGTTTAACCTGGCAGGCAGCCAAATACCACGCAGCTGCTCACTCACTCCCCGCCCCCCCCAGTGGGACGGGGAGAGAATCGGGAGGGGAAGAGTGAGAAAAACTCGTGAGTTGAGATAAAGACAGTTTAATAAAACAGAAAAGGGAGAATAATAATGATAATGATAAAATATACAAAATAAGTGATGCGCAATGCAATTGCTCACCACCCGCGCTGACCGATAACCAGGTAGCGATCGGTACTTCCTGGATCACGCCTACCATTCATATACTGAGCATGATGTCACATGGTATGGAATACCCCATTAGCCAGCTGAGCTGGCTGTCCTGATGATGTTCCCTCCCATCTTGTGTACCTAGCTCAGTCAGTAGGCATGGGAGCTGTCCTTGGACTAGCAGGATACTTAGCAACAACTGAAAACATCAGTGTGTTATCAACATTCTCCTCATACTAAATCCAAAACACAGCACTAGCAAGAAATTTAACCCTATCCCAGCCGAAACCAGGACAGTTGTGTAAAGCTTGGTCAACAGGTCAATGAGAAGTTATGGCAGCTCAGTATACCTCAAGTTGACCATTTACCACAAGCTCAGAAAGTTTCATCATAGTAAGATGGATACTTGCTGTGATTATTGTCTACAATGATAGTCATATTAGCAAATGCTAGGCCACAGTGTGTTCAGCACGCTGTCCCGAAAAATGGCAGGTCATGGCTCTATGTTACGACCAATTACAGGGGCATATTTTGCTATATATGGAGAACTGGGATGTGTAGATCCCATTTTGTAGAATGGGATCTACAAAGACTAGCATGCCGGGTGGGGATCCTGTCTAAGCAAGCTTGTAGGAAAAGAAAGATAAATCTCTCTGAACTCTGCGTCCTCTTTCAAATGGTCTGCCTTGCCCTGAGCCATGGGGAAATGCTTCTCTCCCTTCACTGGTCTCAACATTGTGTTTTTTTAAAAAAAAAAATTAGAAAGGAGACAATCTTTCTTCTTAAGGCATGACCACAAAGAAGTGGTGTTAATAGTAGCTGTTTATTGACTGAAGTTTCGATCTTACCTGGGCGTACTTATACTCTTCTAGAGAAGAAATTCTTGTCCTGTTAAAAAGTGAACGCATTTGTCATTTTGAACTCCATATTTGCTCAGCTGTTGAAGTGAGGATGCATAGTGAAAGTACTTAGCATTTAGGTAGACACGAATATTAGTTTGCAAAATCATAATTTAAATATAGTGAAAACTGCACGTACAGTAATGAGGCAGAAGCAGCATTTGGGAATTGGGACTATCCGGTGGTAACCGCTGAGGCACACACACCAGCTGAGCAGAGTTGTTTTGTGGATCACTTCCTACAAGCATAGCCTGTATCAGCACTTTAAACGGTTCGTGAGGGAGGCTTGATCTTTCCTTCTGACTCATTGAGTCTCTAATCTTTTCATACAAATGGAGCTTCTTAAATAGAAGCGGAGAGCCCCTTCCCAGATTGAGATGCAGTTGAGAGGGTTAGTCATAATCTTGGAAGATGTGAGATGCAAGTTTGAATCTTTTTGAAGCAGATGAAGGAGCTGAATCTAGATTTTTCTGTCTTGGATACAGAAAATTGCTTAAGCGAGGAAACTGTTGGGTTTTGGCATTGTGACTTCTTTACTGTCATTCTCTTGCTTAGTCATTCAGGCATTTTTAAAAATATGACCTAATTTGGACCCTGCAGGTGTGATGGATGACAGCATATTTTCCAGTGGGGAAATTAAGGCTGATCTGTAAGCCCAAGGTTATATCCCAAAGCAACAGTGTGGTGCTGGCAACAACTAACTAATTTCTCATGTGGAGCTAGTAGGGTACAGATTAATTTATAGCTTAAGAATAGCAAAAGATAAACAATTTGGGGGTGTGTAGGAAGTGATTTAAAACATAACTACTTTCTCAGTTCTTTCTTTTTGGATTTGTACACGTTACAGAGATACTATACACTATGTTTTATGCTTCCTCATCATGAATGTTTTCAGAGTGTTCTTAGCAAGGTGGACATGACATATCTTTTAATAACTTCAACTAATAAAAACTAACAAAAAATTACCTTATATTATAGGGAAATTACGAGTATAGAAAATCTCTTCCAGAAGAGCCAACTCCCTCTCCAACAGCTCACCCCCCAATTTGATAAATAAAGCAGAAACACAGTATAAAACAGTAGGTTGATGATAATGTTTAAATGGATTATCACAGGTATCCAGAGAGAAGCCTAAGAGACTTGCAGTCTCTTAGGGGTTTTGCAGGGGTTTTGATGAAGACGGTAGCTGCCTGGTTTGTGGAAGGAAGGCTATTCTGTATGCAAGGACAGAGTGGGTGAAAAAGGTGTAGGGCTCCATGCATCTGTTTCATTAATTCTGAAAGCTGAACAAAGACCGCTTACATGGTCGGTTGACTGGTAATCCTGTGTATCATTTCCTGAGTTTTCAGTTTTCAGAACTGGAGGACATAAAAGAAAAGGGGAGCATTGAAGAGAGGAACAGTGAAAAAAGTTATGTGTATTATTTTTTTAAATATATGAAATTATGCTTTTAAAGAGTTTCAGTGTAGTTTTTATTTGTTAGTTGGAGGCAAATACTTTTTCTTCTTTAGGTATGCATTACAGGCCACATTCTTAAAATAGTGGGGTGGTTGTAGTGTATGACGCGATTTCTTATGTTTCTGTTTATATTTCAGATAAATACACTCAAATACTTAACCTAATGTAAGATTTAACTTTTGAATGTTCTTGAATTCATGGACATTTAATATGTATTTAAATTGCCTCCTGTATAAGCTTTCAAACCCATTTATGTGTGTATTTGTTTTAACAGGCTGTTAAAAATGAAGTGAATGTGCCATGTTTGAAAAATTTTGTGGAGATGCTTTATCAGACTACCTTTGAATTGAGTTCAAGAAAGAAGCATTCGCTGGTATTTCAAAGAAATATTTCAACTTCTCCATTTTGCTCATTGTAGACTTTTAAGCTAGTACATTATATGAGGAAAAGCTAACAGCTGTATTAATTTAAATCTTCACTCCCCAGTTGAAGTGTAATTAAATTCACAACTTGTGTGCAGGATATGTGCTCTGTTATCTCACTTGTGAGACTGTATTGAAATTAATGCTTGTTTTTGATTATTTTAGTGGGTTTTAGCACAGAGTTATTTAACCTAACGTCTCTTCTAAAAAGAACTTGCATTCAGGGAGTCTGTGTATTTAAATTATGTTTAATTGAAAGATGGAAGAAGATGGAAGCGTCAGACAAGACTTTTTCAGCAAAATAGCAGCCTGTTAATAGCCCTGCTCTGCCTGTTTTCTCCTCTCCTCATATGCTCTGTTTCTCTTTTTCCAATATTTTTTATTATCTCTTTCGGATATAAATATCTGTGGTTTTTTTCCCCCTAAGACCTCATGTTAGCTTTTCCCCTAAAACTGCATCTTAACAAGGATTTAAATCTCTTATTAATGCAGTATTTGGTAATTCTTGATGACCATGGCAACCATGTTTCAAGTTGATTCACTTCACTTTGCTGGAAATGTAGAGCTGAGTTTTGCATTACAATTGGCATATTCAGTAAATGCAAGTGAATATAAAATGATTTATCCTCACTTTCATGTTAAGGACGAGCTTTACTTTCTGGTATTCTGAGCATATAAAGCATATGTCATTGTACATTGTTTAACTCCTTATGTAAGAATGACATAAAGTAGTTGATGTTAGTATTCACAATGTCATTTTATTTATGAAGTCAGAAGATTACATCAAGATTACAATTTACCTATTTTTCCTCATTCTTTAATTTTGCTCCCTAACAAGATAATCTGCAGTCAGATCTGGTATTAATCACCATTATATATTCTGTTAAAGTATGATTAAACAAGTCTTATGTTACTAAAGCAAAGCAAAGTCATGCTAGTCTGCATATTCAAAGACTTCATTAAATTGTGCTTCATTCCTTACCAAAAGTAGACCTTGAGGACAAGTAACATTTCTGACAACCTAAGGTCTGCCTCGGTTTTTACTGAGTTGATGATGTTTTTCCCAAATATTCTTCTTAGAGGCAGTTCCCCCTCCCAGCATGTAGGACCCCATGAATTGAATCATGTGGTTGCAATGAGATCTGCTCACAGTCTTTGTTTGAGATCAGGCCTTGCTAGGGGATGAGCTTCACCGTGGTCCCACTGCCCCAGTCTTACACCATGGGCTCTTATAGCACATAGGTTATACCCAGGACACCATGCCTGGCACGTGTGTCCTAGTGCAGGGGAAGGGCTGCTGTGCAATGCTAAAACTGTGAGAGTGAGAGACAAGAACTGACTGTGTATCTCATTCTCAATGTACAAGACTTTGGAGGTCTGCAAAGAGCAATTTGATCAATTCTTTTTCCCCCCTACTCATAGGCTTTGTATCCATTGATCACCTGCCTGTTGTGTGTCAGTCAGAAACAGTTTTTTTTAAATAACTGGCACGTTTTCCTGCAGAACTGTTTGTCACATCTAAAGGTAAGAATCCTTTTCAATTCAGGAACTGTTGCAAATCAATAGCATTTATTCCGATATGTTCTCAGCGTTCTTGTGCCAAATAAACAATGAATATTTTGCTGTTTAAAAGGACACTGTGAAATATATTAAACTTAGTAGTAAGTTTTTATGATGCTATGTAATGCTGGAAATAGATGTGGTCCCCTTGGGGACCATCAGGTTTACTGAGTCAAATCTGCAGGAGAAGTATCTGCTAATAAACGTTATTTATGCCAGAGGAAGTAGAAACTGTAATTCTTCATGTGCAAGTTATATGTGAGAAAATAGGTAGCTTGTCTACTCCTTTAAGTAGAATGTATAGTAAGTGCAAAATTTCTCTCTTGTTCACTTATTGAAGGAACAGAAAATGAATTGGGAGTCCAGAAAAGAGATTATATCTGCAGCCTGTGAGATACATTTTCCAAATAAAAATTACAGTGTCCCTTTAACTCATGGCTTCAGTTGATAGCATTGTAAACATGAGTTGATTGATAAAGAGATCAAGATACTTAGAAATTAGGGATTTGTTTTAGTGACTTTCTTGCAGCATTAATTGTCTTTCCTTAATTTTGATTAACATAGTTCATGATTTTGCCTAATGTATTGATTTTTATAATTATAATAAATTCTTTGATCCACCTTCACAATATTCATTCTGGTTAGGTGTGAGTGACAATTCTGAACTTGTTAGTACAATACGTAAAACAGCATGAAGTCAAAATCAAACAGGTTTAGCTGCTTGGATTTTTTTCTAAGGGTCATTTTGTTTTCATGACATCTTCCACACTTTCCTGTTGCTTGTTGGGTTTTTGTATATTTTTCATCTAACATTGCAGTTCTTTTGCAATATTTGCCGTGATTTTTGTTTTGTTGTTTATTTTGCTTATGGAAGCTGCTTTGTGCTTTTGTTTTTAAAGCTTTTAAAAAAATACTTACAATCTAGGAGTTGCATTTTTCTGGCATAATGTCCATTGCTGATAATGGATGTATTAAAACTAAAAATGCCAGTGAGTTTAACTGGTAGCTGCTGAGCATGCATTTTATATTTTACTTAGTTTTGTTAACCACTAACAGCTTAACACGTTTCCTGTAAGGCTCTATTCAGTAGAAATTCTACATAGGAATTTCTGCAATTCAGCATTTGCAGTGTTATGATTCTGTGCCATTAATGAGTTATTTAGGATATTTTATGGCTTGGTTTAATTTGGCCCACCAAATACTATTGGTTTTTTGGGTGCCTACCTTGTTCAGAAACTTTGAGTTTAATCTTGAAAAATACACCCCCACTGTCCTCATGTGTCTTATGAATTAATGTGTTCCTTTGTTTCTGAAGCTAATTAAATGCATGCACTCTGTAATAAGTAATCTCATTAATTTATAAATTTGAATTTCACAACAGTTTAGTCTTTTAGATTTCCCCTTCCCCATTGTATTTCCTGATTTCTTAATGACTAAAGTTATTTTATTTGCAGTTGCCTAAATATGTAAAATGCAATAAGGATTCCAAATCCATTGTCTCTAGTGTCTTTGTTATTTAATAAAGTAATTTTGAGAGTTACTGGGAGATACTTTAGAGTACTGAAAAGGTTCATCCACCCTTACCGTATTAGTTAAAATTAAAAAATTAGCAATTGAAATAACGACAACACTTAGACTCTGTTGCAGGGATATTCTATGAAGAGTGCAGGCCCATTAGCAAGTCGCCAAGAGGTGACATAGGTCATGGATTCATGGTGCTTACTTTATTCCCTGGTGAGTGCCCAGCGCAAACTCTTACCTAGCAATGAACACCACGTGGTCACACTTTGGTGACAGAAATAAGCGATTTCCCATTTGCCATGGTGTGAAAGTTCACATCTTTGCAGTTGCTCCATAGAACCTGATGCATAGTATATTCTTACCCTGCCTTACCCTGCAGTATTTCAGTGCTACATTGTACTTGATAATGCTCCTGAGAGTGCTCTGAATCCTAATCCAGTACTAGCAATATTTATTGCCCTTGTAAACAATTTGTACTAGGTTTCAGTGCACACTACCTTTAGTTATCCTCAAAGCAGGCTTATTGTAGGGGAAACCATCTAGCCTTGCTGAAAGGAGGGAGCCTAGGGGTCTGGACCGATGCAAATAGCAGATAAGTGAGTTGTAAGAGTCAGTTTAGACTGGGAGTGTACCAAAGGGTGTTTCTTGGTATACGTATAGCTGGCCTTGTCCCACAAAGCAGTTGGGATGCTGTTTCAGCACTGAGCCCAGCAGGGCATTTCTTTACACACAGTAGTGTAGATCAGCAGTGACACGGGGTCAGTATTGTAAAACGTTTTGCTTACTTTTTTGACTAGTATTTAGATAGACTAATTCTAGCAGGTTTGTCAGAAAGCTGATAGGTTCTTGGATGAAGCTGAGTTGTCGTGGTACCCTTACCACCTCTTCTGGGAAGAGGAAGGAACATTTAAGAAAGCTGCTGAAATGGGAGGGGAAAGTGTCTATCACTCTGCACCACTGTTGGGTGGAAAAGAATATTTTTTTTTCACGGTTTAACCTTAGTGTCTGTTACCACAAAACCTTGAAGGTTGGAGGAACGTTTTCTGCCACTGTAGGAAAACCTGTATTTCTACTGAATAGAGTCCTTACTAGACAGCTATCTGTTGTTTTTGTGCTTTTTTTCATCTAACATGCATGTGCCTTCC
This sequence comes from Fulmarus glacialis, assembly GCF_000690835.1. Taxonomy (NCBI): domain Eukaryota; kingdom Metazoa; phylum Chordata; class Aves; order Procellariiformes; family Procellariidae; genus Fulmarus; species Fulmarus glacialis. Next base: position 7,919 of record NW_009200708.1, read on the forward strand.
ATTCTCATGTTTGTTATGTTTTGCTGTCTCACATTGCTTTATTTAGATGCCATCTAACAACAGTATCAGAAAACAAATAGAAACACTGCAGGTGAGTTAATATGTTGTTATAACTCAGTGAAACGTTGCTTTGTCTCATGTAAATACTTTGTTTTGTTTTTATATGTTAATTGTTGTATTTTGTGCTTTCCTTTCTTTGTAAAACTGCTGTTAGTACTGTTAAGAAGCAACAGGACTAAGAATAGCTAATGTTTCAAAGATCCTTTTTTATTGCCAGGGATTAAAGGAGAAAGATCAGAAAATGATCTAATATCAGTTTTTCCTTGGGGGTGAAAAAGTGGCTTTGTGAGATTGAATATCAATATCACAGCTGGTTTCCCTGAACAGCAGTGCATGTTTCCACTGGAAGTAAACTACCTATTCAGATGTATGGTTTTTTCTGTTAATTCATTTCAAAAAGTGTCTTGCATGTGAGCAAACTTGAAAACATTTTCACAATAAAAAAAATGTGAAACTGATTTACTGTAACAACTTTCAGTGCACTAACCTGAAAGACTTTTACACTGTTGGTTTTGCAGGTTTTAAAAAGTAGAAATTGTTTTAGTTCAGAACAGAAGAAAAGTTTAACATCAGTGTTAAAAAGTACTTTCTTCAGTAAGTGACTACATTTGACTAACATGGAAAAAATGCTATTTTGTTTCTTGCCTTCATTGAGATATGTTTCATTGACTCATCTTAATGTGTCATGTAAGACCACTGTAGATTTGCTCTTAGTTTTTTGGTTTTGTCACAGAGATACAGTTCTTGAACACTTATTCCATCGTCTGCTGATACAATTTATGTTAAAAGTTTTAGTATTTTAAACAAAACTATGTTGAAAAAAACCCCAGATAGATTCCTTTAAAGTCTGACAGGCATCAGCTAAAAAGACTGAAATTCAGCCAGGTTGGTGAATTATGCAGCCATATATACTGTATTCTAGTTGCAGTAATCTCAAAGAGAAAATGAAATACTGACATATTAACACCAAGTGTACAAGAAGTGTGCCATAAATTAGACCCAAAAAGCCGTTTTCTTCCAGCGTATTTGTTTAGTTCCTAATTATAGAAAGAGATAATGAAAATTTTCAAAGCTTAAGAAATTAGAAGTACTGCTGTGTTTATTTTGTGACCTTTTTAAAAAGGTGAATGCCTCCTTATACTTTTTTTAACAAAGAAGCAAATTTTGTCATAACTAATCAGAAGTAGCTATTTTGAATGATAAACCTCCTAACAAATGGAATATTGTTAACACATTGTAAAATATCTGCAACCTATACAATTTTTTTGATTAGATGATTGGAAACCAATAGTAAATTTTTGGTTTTCTTCTGGACCTGTAAATTAAGCTCCCCTTTGGAATATCAGAAGTAAGAAAATTGAAGCATTACTCTAGTTCTAGATAGACTTTGATAATGCATGTACCAATGAATTCACCAGCCTACTTTGAACATCAAGAACTGTTGGCCTGTAGATGAAATATGATGAATAATAATATCATGGTTTTTTGCTGTTTAAGTTGATCAAAATCAAAGCTATCACAGTCTCACCCTGTCGTACAATTATGAGCGTTTGCTTTTTCCTCACGGTAGCACTGCTGGTAAATTAACTGCACAGTGAGACAGTTATTTGTCTGAATACTAACCAGGGACAGGTGTAGCTTTTTACTAGTTAGATTTTGTCCAGATCACCTTCCTAAATTTACTTGCTGCCTAGTTGCAGGTCTGCTAATTCAGAGGCGATGGCAGGAACACATTGATGAGTGTGAAGGGAGGGTAGAACAGCATTATCACTGACGTAGACTGGGTTGAGTTATTCCCCCTAATATTCTGATAAACCGTCATGTATGTTATATGTCTGTGAAGTACCACTTTTGCCTCTGTGATTTTGTGGTGGGCTTTTAGCCTTTCTTAAAGTAAGCTGCTGCTGAAACCAGTAGTCGCGACCCACCCGTGTTAAAGCCATCCAAAATACTCTCCTTTGTATAGTCTATTGCACAGACATGGCCATGAAATTATTTGGATCAACTTACTGGTGTGAGTTGGACTTTCTTACTGCTAGAGTCAATGCAAAGGGAGCAATGACATTGTGGAGGAGGGGACCAAGGATGAAACCATCTCTTTTCGAACAGTATGGTCTTGGATCCACTTACACGCTGTGTGAAATTGTGCTCCACTTGTTCTGGGAGGACAAAGTAGTCTGCTATTCTGACTCATTGGCTTGTGGTAGAGGCCACAAAAAGTGAAATTAGTTAGGTTCAAGCCATCATATAGATATGTCTTGAAACAGAAGGACTTCACTGGAGATGGGGAAGCTGTGTTTTTGGGGTTCTTTTGTTGGTTTTTTGTTGGTTTTGTTTGGGGTTTTCTTGTTTGTGGGTTTTGTTGTTTTTTTTTTTAACTGAGAGAATGCCTAAGATGATGACAACTGGGAATCATTTATTCTGTTCATAAGCTCATACTTATGGCGAATTCCAAGAATCTCGCTGGACACTTCAAGGTTATAAATACACCAAGAATCCCTGGTTGGAAAAGGGATTGCTGGAGTTGGTACAAAGAATGTTAGTTACTTACTGGTTTACAGCTTAAGACCTAGGAGGAGCAAAGCTAAACTCCTAGTAGCAGCTTTAAGACAAAAAATAATTGTTTTTCATACGGTTCATAATTTAAACTGAATTATGCCATTAGATTTTATATTAATTCAAGAAAAAGCTAGCTTAATTGTTACAATAAAAATCCATTGGAAGTGAGTAAACGCTAATACAGCCCACAGGAAATGGCTAAGTTGGGTGAAGCCTGGAGTGCACACCCAGAGAAGCATCCTTGTGTGCCTGCCCTGTTTTGCATTCTTTTCTTCTGTACCTGCTACTGTCTGCTGACATAAACTGAGTGACGGACTTAGACTTCGTGCCTGATCCAAAGCAGCTACTCCGATGTTTTAGACAAACTATGAGTTAGTTTGCTATAAAGTAGGTATTCGTTACCAATGGCTTTCTGAGAAAAGTTCTTGGAAGCAATACACTCTTGATGCTCACCTCAAGAGGAATATCTGCTTTTTAGTTACTCCTCTGCTCTCAGAGTGAAAGACGTGTAAAACAATCTCAAATTACTAGTTAAATATTCAGGTAGCATTGGAAATATTCAATACAGGGTTGTTTTTATGAAAACACATTAAGACTTGTAGTCAGTATTAAACACATCTGTTTTCATTGTTAAAAAAAGTTGAAAATATTCTCAAAAGTCAAAAGAGTAACAATTGAATTTTCTGAGTGTCTGAAAGGCAACAGTAACTGTATTTTTCATTTATTTTACAGAATAAAGATCCCAAAATGTCCCGAGTTGCACTGGAATCTTTGTATAGGTTATTGTGGGTTTATGTTATTAGAATAAAATGTGAAAGCAACACTGTAACTCAAAGGTAAGTTCATTATGCAAAGGATTTCAAACTATTGATTGGTGGGGTTTTTTACCCCTAGTGATATCAGAAGAGATCTTAAAGCCAGCTCAGGGATGGTCTAGTCGGGTAAACAGGGGAACAAAGACTTCATCTTAATAGAGAAAACCAAAAGAACTTAATTACTTTGACGAGGAGAAAGAATAGAGTCTACAATTGTCTTTGCAGGGATATGCAGGGATAGAAGAGGGCAGAGTGATAAGAAGCAGGAAATTTATTAAAGTTAAAAGGCACTAATAGTACCAGAGCAAATAGGGTATGAAGTGGCCATCACTAAGTATGGGCTGGAAATGAAGAGATTTTCTTTAGGAATTAGCATCATAAGAATTTGGAAGAGTCATTCAGGTTTTGCCCCTCTTCCTGACTATTACTAACTAGTTTAAAGCAGATCTGGTCACTTTATAAATGAACCTGTGATACTGTTGCCTGTGACAGTAGAGGGCTGTACTTTGTTTAGGTGGTCCTACCTCCTGTCATATGTTTATGTATTATTTAGTAGCAATTCCCACACACTTTTCCAGATTTGAGCTGTAACATCTATGCTATTATAAAGAGTTGTTTTTTGAAGTTTTTTTTTTTCTTTTGGTTTCTGAATTCTTGTAGCCGTCTCATGAGCATCGTATCAGCACTTTTTCCAAAAGGATCACGTAGTGTGGTCCCACGAGACACACCTCTGAATATATTTGTGAAGATTATTCAGTTCATTGCTCAGGTAAGAATACGTCTAGGTAGAGCTATAAGAATAGGGTGAACATTATTTGGAAGAAATGTAAATTTAAGGTTAGTTTTTGAAATATTTGCACTGAATTAATGGTCTCATATCTTGAATAGAATTTCCCCAAATATGTATAACAAATGAAATGACTTACTCTGTTTCTACTAGTGGCAACATTATTTTACTTAAACTTCAATAATTCTTGTGTATAAACATTATGATGATTAATATTTACATTTGTATTGCACTGTTGTGGGGGTGTGTGTATATATATATTAAAAATACACTAATATAATTAGTATGTTCCATTATCATATTTTTATAAGGGACAAAGCATTTGAACAGTAATACCTGCTTATATTTAGCCTGGAGACTAGCCTCTGTAGACAGAAAAAATATGCAATGCATGCAGTAGTGTGTAGTTAGTATTGCATTATGATTTACATTATTTTATGTGCTTCTGTTGTCCTAATATCAAAATGCAGGATATGATCTCACAAGATAAACTTGATTCATCTACAACCTTATAGATTAGAGACATGTTTTCCTGTCTTACAGATAGCTTGTCTGTGCTTCAGCTTCCAAAATGTTTTGCTTCTGGTCATAGAAGGATGAGGCAGGACTCACAACCCTTCAGTGTTCATGTTTGTTTCCTAGGGCTCCTCTTTTTATCACGAATTTTTAGTTATCTAAAACAGTTCAGCTTATTTGTAGAAATGTGTTTGACCTGAGCAGAATTGTCTGGGAATTTTTTCAGGAGAAATGGTTCAACCATATCAGGGCATGAGCTGTGTTGAATTGTACTATATTTTAAAAAGAACATTAAGTCCTAAGAATAAATAGGAAAAAAGGAATATTTTAAAAACTTTTTTATTTTTATTTTTTTAAACTTTTAAGACATGATACCCAGGACCTGTGCAAAGCCAAGAAATTAAACTATGCATATTAACAGAAAAGAGATAATCATATCCATCTATTTTGCTTTATAGGAACGTTTGGATTTTGCAATGAAAGAAATAATATTTGATCTTCTTAGTGTTGGAAAATCACCTAAAACTTTCACTATTAATCCAGAGGTAAAAAAGCTCATTACTTGCATGCAGCAAGAACAAGGTATTGGGGGATTTTTTGGGGGAAAGTGGTTAACTATTTTTGAGCCGGGATGAAAGCAGATTAGTGAATATCTGAAGAGGTGTTCTGCTAAAACTAAAGAAATAATTGTAGTCGTGCACAATTGCTGCTTCATTTCCAGTGAGTAAGCTAGCAGCAGTACTACAGTTCAGACTCATTTCAACAATAATTTCAGTAAGTGAATTTTTGTTACAGTATAGCTGTAAAGCCTTTTTTCAGGGAAGTCGTACCTTGCTCATATGGTTCAAGACCCAGTCTAACAGATGAGACTTTAAGCAATGTCTGTCCTCAGTATGTCATTCTCGAGATTCATACTAAGTCCTTTAGTGCTCTGTACTAAAAAATATTCGGTATATTAGCCCATGCAAAGTCAGTTAACTGGAATCAGAGTTGTGGGGAGCCATTGAAGGCTTAAACTTTATTCTTGTTACTTTCATTACCCTAATATGTAATATTTAAATAGTGCCTGTCCTACTGGAACCATACTGCTGTCTGCTTAAAAGAGAGGAAAAATGCAATTTGTGTTTTGCCTCATCTGTGTTACTTTAATGTTATAATTTCTTTTGTTTTCTCTTTCCTTTTTCTTCCCTTTTTTGCTGTTGAAGAGGATGAATATCGGCCTCAGAGTCTTCCTTGTCATAGCAGATAGCTTGCAGCAGAAAGATGGTGAACCACCAATGCCAACAACAGGAGTTGTTCTTCCCTCAGGAAATACTCTGCGTGTGAAGAAAATTTTTCTTAATAAAACGCTGACAGATGAGGAAGCAAAAGTTATAGGTATGTTGTATTCTTTTGTAAGTTGGTATTCCAATATGTGCCTATATGTTCTCAATTATTCTCAAGCAGTACATTTGTGTAACTTTATTTCTGTATTTATTTTAATTGTTAGTGAGAATCTAATGATAGTCTGTTTTAACAGAATTGCTTTGATTCTTTAGGGAGGACTGCTAGACAATATTGACCTTCTGGTGTCTGAGACCAAATCCATGGCTTTTTTTGAAATGTTTTGTGCTGCCAAATTAGCACAAAGAAGCCTGAGTGCAATTAATGTGGTAAATAGCATGGCAATTTTTGTTCCCTTGATGTCAGTCTAGAATGTCCCAAATGTCCCACAGCTGAAGTGGAGTAAGACAATTTTGATCCCTGTGCTCTGTTGATCTTCTGTGGATGAGGTAGTCGTCTCTAAAGGACTGTTTCAACATGCAAAATTTGAACTAGAAACTAAAATGCTCGGAATTGAGAAAACAGAAAAGCAACTATTGTTTGCTTCCTTGTTTATGTTCTTTCTGAAAGAAACTTCTACTTTCATATAGAACCTCCTACTACTCATTTAACATGCATTTCTTTTGACACGTAAAGTGTGTGTTTCATGTCATCTTTTGTAAAAGAAGAAATTTGTCCTAAGGTGAATAAGTGGCAAATATTTAAAAAAAAAAGTGTGAAGATTAAATGAGAACAAATGAAAGACGTGATTTGAACTCTTTGGCTTTTCAGGAATGTCCGTATACTACCCTCAAGTCAGAAAAGCCCTAGATAGCATTCTTAGGCATTTGGACAAAGAAGTTGGAAGGCCCATGTGCATGACTAGCGTGCAGATGTCCAATAAAGAACCTGAAGACATGATTACGTATGTACTGAATTACAATATTTTCACTGTCACAGTTATGTCATATTATTTTTATGCTGTAATGTTGCAGATGCGATCATTAATGCATTACAGTTGTTGGCTTTTTACTTGACAATTAAATGAGTGCTAATTTCATTAATTAATGATAGAAATTTTTGTTAGCTCCTTAGTTTTGACATGAAATTGAAAATATTTGTGGTGTACTGAAGTAGATTTTCCTGTTGTTTGTTGGTTATAAACTGGTTTTGTAGGGGTGAGAGAAAACCTAAGATAGATTTGTTCAGAACTTGTATTGCTGCTATCCCAAGACTGATTCCAGATGGCATGAGCAGGACTGACCTCATTGAATTGCTTGCAAGGTAAGGGAAATGAAACTCTGCTCTTAAGGGATGTTCCTTTTTAAATACTGTATGTATAAGAGTTTGTCAGTGCACTATGTAGTGCGAGTCCACTGCATACAGAATCCGTTCTTCATATTCCTGCCTACCTTCCGCAATTGGTCAAGTGTTACTGGCCAGAGTAGCAGGAGGTAAATTTATCCTGAAGATGTTGCACTTATTTTTTGAGAGAATTTTTTAAAAAGTAGGAATTTTTCTGTTGCTTTGGTTTTTGAACTTGTTTTATCTTTTTGTTACTATCATACTATTTTTTCCCTTTTTTCTTTTTCTTTTTTTTTTTTTCTTCTCCCTTCCTATTGCTAGTACTGTAAATTATCAAACGATTCTTGTTTGACATTACCAAAATGTGAGACAGGCACTTACAGGAATTTTTTTTTCTTGTTGTCTACTAATCCTGCTTCCTTTTTCCATTTTTTTGATCCGACACTACCCATAATTCTTCCATCTCTTACCTCAATTTAAATCAAATGTGCCTTATCAGTACTGATAAGTAGTTGAGACAACTGGACAGCTAGGTGTTTGCAGGTGGGTAAACTGGTATTCAGAGAATATGTAGTTGTGGTACATGCAGACAGTCTTTACTTATTACTAGAGTGATAAACCTTCTTCTTTTTAATTTTTTTATTTTTAATACAATAATGGTCTTGGTGCAGAAATATAAGATAGCTTTTAGCTTTGAAATTATAAATTCATTTGCATATAATGTGTTAAGTTACATATATAAAAAAGTTTGTAATAATGTGAGAGAATAAGATTTTTCTAACACTTTTTCTTCAGTGTCAAAAATCACATAAAAGACATGAAGTATTAAGTAATAATACAGTACTGGATAAGTTTCTTCTACCATAGTGGGCTGAGACATATTTCCAAAGTAAAGCTGCTTTATTTGCAAAACCAATCTACTCTTTTCAAATTTTAATTTTAAGAAAACAACCTGTACATCACAGGGTGGCTGCCTACTGAGCTCTAAGGTGGTTGCTCAAATGCATGCAAAGATGTGCCTATATGAAATATTTGACTATCTGTCTTGAAAATTGTTTGTTTATACTAAGTTTTGTGAAGTCTTGCATTATTTTGCTGTAGTAGTAGCACCTTCTGTTAGTAGCCAGTTTCAGATGTATTCAGTGCAGAAAATGCATCTGTGTGGAAGTATTTTACATTGTACAGTAAAGAAGGAAGAGTTGACTCCAAACTTTAATTTATGAAGGCTGGTTAAGAGTATGCCAATATAGGGTGATGATACTGGTATTTTTTTCTAAACAGGCTGACAATTCATATGGATGAAGAACTTCGTGCCTTGGCTTTCAATACTCTCCAAGCATTAATGCTTGATTTTCCAGATTGGCGGGAAGATGTTCTTTCAGGATTTGTATATTTTATTGTGCGTGAAGTGACTGATATCCACCCAACGCTTCTTGACAATGCAGTAAAAATGTTGGTGCAGCTCATAAATCAGTGGAAACAAGCAGCCCAAATGCACAATAAAACCCAAGATTCTCAGGTATTTCTAAATAAGGTCCTTTGGTGTTAAAACTTGGTTTGAATCTACATACAATTTTATTAGTAGACTTTATTGGTTTTGTTAAGTAATAAAAATTCAGCTTACTTTCTTACAGTGCTTGAAGATTTTTAGACGTATTATTTTAAATCAGCATTTTTGCCAAAAAATTACTTTAATATTATTAAGTATTCCCTAAACACTAATTCATGGTCACATTTTTGCTCATCATCATGTGAACTGGAAATGATATATTTCTTAATTAATATTACTTAATATAAGTAGAAGTGGATAAACAGTAGAACTAGAAAAAGAGCACCATCTTTTACAAGCAAACAGAAAGGGTTAAAATAATTTAATTTTATACAATCCTATATGTAAGAGTATTACTTACTTATTTTTAATTTTGCCCACTGCATCATTCTCGTGAGAAAGTGAAAGAAGAAAGACTTTCTTGTGATGTTTGTTTGGACTGTGTTCAGAGAGATACTAAAAAGATAAAGTAGCTGGTGTTATACCATTCTCATAATGCAAAATTTGACTAGTAGCCAAACAAGATCTAAATACCTTATGATTAATTCTGCCGTCGCCAATAATGGAACTATAGCTTGGTTGTGTTTACTTTTTTCTTAATTTGCTTAATTTCTGTGATCTTTTTCTTAGCGTGGTGTATCCAATGGGGCTGCCCATACTCTTCCTCTGGAGAGGACCCTTTATTCCAGTGTATTTCACGTGGTGGAAGGCTTTGCTTTGGTCATCCTTTGCAGCACAAGGCCTGCCACCAGGAGGTTAGCTGTCAGCGTTCTCAGAGAAATAAGAGCCTTGTTCACACTTTTAGAAATTTCTAAGGTAAGAGTCGATGACCCATTCTTGTGACTGCCTGTCGTGGTTTAACCCCACGCAGCCGCTCACTCAGCCCCCCTCCGATGGGATGGGGGAGAGAATCGGGAGGGCACAAGTAGGAAAACTCCCGGGTTGAGATAAAACAGTTTAATAATTGAAATAAAACAAAATAGAACAGTAATAGTAACAGTGAGGACAACAACAATAACGAAATATACAAAGCAGGCGATGCACAATGCAACTGCTCACCGACCACCGACCGCGTGTCACAAACGGGGGGGCGGCCCCCCCCCCCCCCGGTTTTTATACTGAGCATGATGTCACATGGTATAGAATACCCCATTGGCCAGCTGGGTCCACCACCCCAGCTGTGCTCCCCCCGCCCCATGCGAGCATCACCCAGCAACAGCCAAAGCATCAATGGGCCATCAACGCTCCTTTCATACCAAACCCAAAACACAGCACACCTGCCAAGCTACTGGGAAGAAAGTTAACTCTGTCCCAGCCGGAACCAGGACACTGCCTAATAAAACTGCTTTTCTCTTGACTTTCTTTGAGCTTTTTATGCTTTGCATTTTGTCTTGTGTAGAGTGATGATGAGTTGGCTATAGATGTAATGGACAGACTAAGTGCTACTATCCTGGAGAGTTTCATACATCTCACTGGGGCTGACCAGGTAGGAGAGTTATTAAGTTGGATATAAGATGAGGTAATTCTGCAAAACTGTCCCAAATAAATTGTATATATTTTACTGATAGTGTCACTATGTTCATGCTAACTTTATCAACAATTTATCACCTTAAAAAAACAAAGAAACAAGCAAACCCTAACAAACAAACAAAAAACCTCAAAAAACTTGAGAAATGTTGTGAGGCTGACACCACCATTGTACACTTTCTGATCAATAGTGTGTTGTTATGGCCACCGTATACACACAGACAGCTATATCTGTATCTGTTTTTTCTCATCTTGCTCCTAGATTACGGTTTATTTGAAGCAGAGAGCACTGCCTTTTTCTGCAGCGATAGAGTGTCTAACAGTCAATGTGTCCTTTATCCATGATGAAAGCTATAATAACTATCAATGAATAACAACTGAATTCCATATTTATATATTTATCATTAACTCTTAATCAAGGAGAAGCTCTTCTGATTTTAGGTTTAGGAAACAAGTTGGAATTCAGTAGTAAGGCTTTCAGAGTCTGGAATCTTTTGGAAGAATTAAGTCATCATGACTGAAAGGGCCTTTCTGTAGAATTTACTATTTCCTAATACCCAGTTCCTTCCCAAACAGCATGTTTATATAACTGTCTACATTAGGAACCTCTGTAAAACAAACCATAAATTAATGAATGTGTTCTATCTATTCCAAATGTGGTTTTGACACTGATATTTTATTAGATATTTAACAATTAAGAGATTGTTATTTAATATACATAGATATTAAATATTGCCTTGTTCTCTTTTTTGTGCACACAGACTACTTTACTGTACTGTCCTAGTTCAATAGATTTACAAACTCTGGCTGACTGGAATTCCTCCCCAATCAGCCATCAGTTTGATGTGGTCAGTCCATCACATATATGGATATTTGCACATGTGACTCAAGGCCAAGATCCATGGATTATAAGCCTCTCAAGTTTTATGAAACAGGAAAATCTTCCAAAACACTGCCCAACAGCTGTAAGCTATGCTTGGACGTTTGCTTATACCAGACTCCAACTGCTGTCTCCACAAGTGGATATAAAGTAAGTTAATTTCCAAAGTAAATACAATATATTATATTGAGTATTCTTTCAAGATTTATCAGCATTGTAATGTCATTATGTTTCAGTGAGGTGACATATGCACTGTTAATATTTTCTGTGGGTTTAATTCAGCTTTATATAACAAAAAATTAAAGCAGTTCTGTCTGGAAAAAAGTTATCTGCTGTAAAGATTAATTAATTCATGCCTTCGGCCATCTCGTAATTCAACAGATTTGACTATTGATTATTGATTCTGAATAATTTCTTCAGAGTTTACCATCTTAATAATTTTGGAAGCAATGGCATATACATAATTGGAAAATAAATTCAGTAGAAAAACAAAGGGAAACCTGGTAAGCTTTGTTTACTATACTGTGTTTTGTTTTGTTTTTTTAATAGCAGCCCTATCAATGCAAAGAAAGTGAATACTACTACAAGCAGTGACTCCTATATTGGGCTCTGGAGAAACTACCTGATTCTTTGCTGCAGTGCAGCATCTTCTTCAAACTCCTCCACCTCCACAGGCTCTGTGAGATGTTCCCCTCCTGAGACGCTGGCGTCTACTCCTGACAGTGGTTATAGCATTGATTCAAGAGTAGGTTCTTCTTCTGTTGCTTACTGTAAATAAGTCTACATGTTACTGGAAGTAGAAACACCTGAGGCTTATAATAACTATCATGATTCTTAGAAACTTGTATAGTTTGTCTGAAAACATGTTTTAGTATACATTTGTGTTTCATTTGTTTAGGATAGTTTTTCTGTTTGCTTCTCCCAATCTGCAATAGAGGTTTTTCTGCTTATGTTTTTTAACACAAAATCTAATCATGTCATGAAAACATTAACCCAATCTCAAAGTCCTATCTAGTGGTAATGACGAAATGTTTTCTTTACCATTAAGGGGTTTTTTTGCTGTCAGTAGACTTCTGCAATTCTGAGCAAATAGCCTGTCACTTCAGTGACTTGAGTCAATGACCTATTCAGGCATGATGTATCTTGTTACATTTTTCCCAACCACAGACAGTTTTCTGTCTGCCTTACTTCACATCACCTGCAGAGATTTTTGTTTGTTTGTTTCTTCTTTGCTTCTTTTTGTTTTTCTCCTTCTTGCCTTCCTGTAGAAGGTGTGGTAGAGGTGAAAATAACTCATGGACTATGCAGCAGATTTTTGGCAGAAGCAGCCTATTCCACTTGTTTGTTACCAAGATCCTTTCCCTAAATCTGAGAAACTGTAGACTGAAAGCTTTGTTCTCTTTCAGAGCCGCAATGGAGACTTAAGGAGTAGGACACCAGAAGTCTGCTTCCTCTCCCTAAGGAGGGCAGATACACTAAACATGCAAAGCATCTATTTATTGTGTTGAGCCATTCATTGTCACTTGACAATGAAAATTCAATTATACAAGGAATGGAGAAGTACTTAATACTACTTTACTATTTCAGAAAGTCTTTTTCTGTGTCAAAGATCAAAAATTTCGTTTTTATCATTTTAAGTCTCTGACCAGCGTGAGAAAACTGTAAAATTACAGCAGATGTTTTAAAATCACACCATGTGATTGTTTGGTAACTACTTCATTCTGTTTTATCCTGGCTTTCTTCTTAGATCATTGGCATTCCATCCCCTTCCTCCCTGTTTAAGCACATAGTTCCAATGATGCGCTCTGAGAGCATGGAAATTACAGAATCCCTTGTTCTGGGACTTGGCAGGACCAACCCAGGAGCTTTTAGGTAACTTTTTTGTTTCATCTGTTTTTATGGTAATTGATTACAAAGCTGGGGAATCAGAACTCAAAAGAAAAGGTTTGCTTTTTTTTCTTTTAAGAATTTTCAAAAAGCTGTGAAAACTGATTACCATTGTCTCTTCTAGCATTTAGTGGTGTGATAAAGATTATTAAAAGTTGAAATAATTTTATGTACAGGTCACGTCTGCATAAAGAAAAAGAAGTTAGTTGAAACAATAAACAGCTGCCTTTTATTGCTATTAAAGGCTGCCCTTATATGAAAGAACAGACTGTGTGGACTATTAACATTTGAAATGTTAATTATACTTACGTTTGTCAGAGTTACTAAACTCTCCTATTGGTATTGCCAACAAACATGTTTCTGAGCTCTTTTTGTGTAGGAGATTCATGATAACTGGATTCTAAAAAGAGATTTTTGGTTCGAGCTGAAAAAAATACCATTTACAACTGTTTTCTGACTAGTGCTGAAGCTCTTGTGGCGTATCCCTCTTCCGCCCCTTTTCTTTTTTTTCTGAGTAAACTTCCTGTAACTTCATAACTAATACACCTTTCTCATACGTTGTACCGATGACAAGTCCATGTGGATTAGTTTGGGTGCTGGTAACTGTGATCTACTGTAGCAGAATTAAATCTGTGCCAAGTCACTTGTTCTGTCAATTTAATTTCATACATCATGTTCAATATATTTGGATTCAGCTCATAATCCAAAACTTTTGGTTACCCTATTGTGACAAGTCTTTATATAAATGTCAAATTCAAAATGGTCTATCTAGCCATAATGGCATTCCTACCTCAACTGAAATTTACTTTTCTTCAAATCCTAATGTACTGTGCTGTCAATGTGTAGTACAAATCCACTAAGGTGAAAAGGCAGCTCAGGAAGCCAGGAGTTTTAAAATGCATCTCTATGCCACTGTCCTCAACTGACAACTCTCTCTTTATGAAGGATAGATGAAGAGGGAGAACATCTGAGGGGAAGAAAACTTCCTGGGGAGGCCAGTGCTCAGCATCAGATGTTCTCTGGCAGCAGCCAACCTCTTATAATGGAGAGTTTACGATGTTGTACCATGCTATAACAACCATAACTCTGCTTCTGCAGAAAAAAACAGGGATTGCCAACACTCTTGGTTTTGAATGAGATCCTTCTTCTCTCCAATCACTTGTGTCCCATATTATGGTAAATGAGGAGCCAAAGATGTATTTGAAACCGTAATGCTAAGTCCTCAGTTACAGTATTCTGTTTTACTCCTTTGATAATCTAATTGTATATCATATCTGACTTTACACTCCTACCAAGAGTAAAGTAAGACTTTGTCCCGTGACCCTGAAGATCTACTGAACAGTTTAAATCATAATTGTGTTCTACAAGTCTAGAAAATGCTTTCAGAAAGGATATCATCAGAAATCCTTGTTTTCTAAATTAGAAACAATTCATTCAGCAAACTTAAAAAAAAAAAATCTGATTCTCATCAGTCTTCTACTTTCTTTGTTCTGAGTTATATGTTTTGTTTCTGATGACTAGCTTTTTTCCTCTGTCCAATGTGCGTACTCACACCAGTTGCTAACTGTAGCCCATCCTTCACCATTGCAGCTCTCCACTGATTTGTTGTTTTGGTTTTGTCTTTTTAAGCACTGTTCCTCCACACTCGGAATGTTTTACTCGGGAACTTTTTTCATTATAGATTATATGTATATGCAGTCCACTTAAACTTGCTAGAGTATTCTTTTTCTCTTCTGTTTTCTCTTACTGATCACATTAACTTGTCTAGGTGTCTCTTGCTTTCCATTGAAAGATGACCCTTTACTGTATTTTAGCACAAAAAAAGCTTCTTCCAAATTCTTTTTTGTGTTTTCTATGTTGGAAAGAAAGTATAAAACAATCCCTGACCATGCTTAGGTCTCTTGTAATTGAGTGCACCGCAAAAGTTTGTGCAGCTTTCTGATCACCTGGACCCATTCTCTGAAGGAGGACCTTTGAGTGATGTAGCAGAGTCGTTAGTCAGTTACCATGAAAACTTGAAGTGGTTTATGCTTTTGGTATGTCTGAATTATAGCACAGGAAATAGAAAAATGTGTCACGCTCTAACAGTGGAGGTGGTAGTCACTATGTTAACAAATATTAAAGTAAAACCAATATGTTTTTACCTTAGTATTTTGTCTGCGTAGATCCATACTACTGATCTCCTTCCCCTTTCTCTGCCCCCTTTTTGGAGTCATAAGAGAGTCTCAGTTTGGCAGAAGGAACTGAGTAGTAATAAAGACTGTGGAGTTTCAAAACAAATAGGGAATGTTAATCATAGCATCAAACGTGTTGCTTTTCAGTTTTCATAGAGACTAGTCTGACTTCTGTCAGCATAGCGATATTGGGCTTAAAGAAACAATCTTTATTAATAACTAAATGCATCATGACAACTGAAAGCATTGTATGATAAGCTGCCAACATCTTTTTTTTTTTTCCTAGTGGTATCTATTTGCACCATAAGGCTTTGTTAAACCCTGAATATGAAAATAAATGAAAATCATCTGTGACAGAAATACGCCATAATACTTGGTGAATGCAAATTTAGTGGTAATTATTGAGATATCTGTTTGGTAGTCTGTCTTTAAATTAGGAAAATATCTTTCTAGGAAACATTTTAAATGCTGATTTATTTCAGAAAGCTACAGGTAAAGAAGGAGAACATGAAAGTGTTTTAAGTTATATTGTAACAGTAGTTGCTCTGAAACATCTTTCAGTTGAGATTTTAATTTAATGGTTGTTTTTATCCTTTGAATTCTTTTATTTTAATTCAGGGAACTAATAGAAGAATTACATCCTATAATTAAGGAAGCACTTGAAAGAAGGCCAGAGGTAATTAGATGTGTTCCACTATATTCAGTACACAGTTTTAACTATCTTCTCACAAATGGGAGTAAAGAAATGTTAGTTATGTTCTTTAATTTCTGCTCCTAAAAACTGTCAGTATACCAGATAAAAAGGTGAGATGTTACTTTTTTAAATGATTGTGAGGTGTTTACATTAGAAGAGCTTGGTGCTCATTTTTGAGGTCTGTATTATTCCTGTATCAAGGAGGATTTGTTTCAAATGATGAAAAAATTACTGTAACCTTTTCCACATTCTTTTAATTCCTTTTACCTAAGCATAGTTTTACACAGTTGTTAGTTCGTTGTGTCATCAGTAACGTGCCCACAATTAATAGTACCTAAGACATAGAATTGAGTTCTACTGTCTACCAACTTTGGTTTGTTTTTTTTTAAATGAAAAAGGCTGTAAGCTCACCTGGCTGACTGCTATGACTGAAAGTTTTCTGATGGAGAGCATGTTTTACAGCAGGGTTTAGAAGCCTCAGTAGGTATTCATAGAAATAATAATCTCATTGCAAACACAAACTCAGAGATGATTACTCAGTATTTTTTGTGGTAACTGTCATATTCTTATTGGTAACAAATTTGTAATTAAGTACAGATGATGGAAAGGAACATCACTTCTGTTTCAAAATGTTACTGGGCTATAGCATGTTTTGTCAGTCTTGCATGCAAATATGTAGAAAGATTGGCATTTGTACTTCAGTTCATCATTTTATATGTTGCACTTCGTGACAGGAGACTGATAAAAACCGTATTATTTTGATAATAAGTGTAATAGCAAACCTAGTATATCTCTGAGTAGCAATAGGGAAAAATTTTGTTCATTGTCTAGTTTATTAAAATTGCTAGCAATTTTGGTAACTCATCTTAAAAGGTTAGCACCTCTGATAATTGATGCCAGTTGTAGTACAAATATAATAATGCTTTTATATGCCACGCTGGTTTTATACTTAGTTTTTCTTCTGCTTCATTTGATTTTGTATTTCCTCTGTTGAATAGAACATGAAACGGCGCAGGCGTCGAGATATTTTACGAGTACAACTAGTACGAATATTTGAACTGTTGGCAGATGCTGGTGTCATTAGTCACAGGTAGGGGCAGCACTGATGAGATGTTGTTGTTTATGCTTCTGAATTAAGTCATTAGTATTCTCATGACCCAGTATAACAAGCATGCAAAATTCTTCAGTGAGTTTTAGTATACCATTAAATAAACAGACATGGTTTTATAAAACTTGGAATTTTGCTGACTTTCTAATCCCTCCCTCCCCCATGCTTTTTGTCACAGTGGTCTGTGTTTTATTTAAAATGCTACTATTCCCTGGGACATTGCTTTGAACAGTCATTGTGTCATGTTCCTTTTTGTTTGTCTGTGTTCAAACGTCACACCAGTTATGCGAATCAGAAAATGCAAGTTACAACTGTTGTATAATCAGTCTGGAATTTTCTCACCTGGAGTCCTGATGCTAGTCAGCGTGTCCTATGCAGAGAAGGCTTCTGCTCATTAATATTGGACCCTTTTTTTCTGAGGGAGGCAGAATGTTAACTGGGTTGGTTTTTTTTCTCAGTTTAGCCTACTTGTGTAGGGACATTTTGAAAGAAGACAAAATTCTGGCATATGTTTTTCAAGTTTCTTACAAATTGTTTTCTATGCAGGTGGAATTGTATAGAAGCAAGCAGGCTAGGAGGTGGTTAGGCTAGCTCCTCCCATTCTGGTATACAATGATACTTAAATATTTGTTTGTCAACTGTAGTAATGTAATCAGTGTGAATTTCTCTATCTTTAAACAAGCTATTACAGTATATTTCAGAACATTGCCTCAGAAGCATTGCTAAAATACCTTTTTTCCTTTTGGCATGCTGATTTTTCAGAGTGCAGCTGTTAGAATCGTACTCTCCCTTCTTATCTTTTAAGGTACTCACTGCTGGTTAATTAGCTTATGTAAAATATGTCCTAACCACAGCCTGCACCCTGAAACTTTGTCAGCTTTTGTCTCTGAGGCCAGTCTGACTCTGTGGTGGAAGCTAGCAAGCAATTAAGGGCTACCATAAACCTCCTCATCTTGCCTTTGGTGTGCAAGGCATGCTTTTTAGTTGTCTTCAGTACAAATGTGGAAGGATGGTGGAGGGAGCTGAGAGGAAAGGAATCACCCTTCTAACAACTGTTTTTCAAAGGAGGGCAGGTTTGAATCACATGCACTCATTAATCTCCTTATTTAGTTTAGTACCGACGTCTAGTCAGATGCTAAAGCAATGAAGATGAGAAATGAATATATAAAATGAATAAATTGCTTTCATCTGCTAACAGTCAATGGCATGTCATGAAGTACTGAACATCTTAACTGACTCCCAAAAATCAGTATGCAATATAGATATCTATAGTCGAGCAGTAGTAATTTTTTTTCTGGTTTACAAATTGTGTGGGTTGGGGGAGGCGGGGGTTGGTTATTTGGGTTTTTTTATTATTATTTTTAACACTTGTCCCCAGTATAAGAACTCATTCTGTGGAAAGATGAGTGACTTCTGATAGTGAGGCTTGATTATTAGTTTGCTTTCAGTGGAGCTTTTAATTTAACACTGAAATAGAAGCTGGGTGAAGAAATTACTTTAAATAAAATATTTGCAGTGATGATGTTGTAGGTTTTTTTAAGAGAAAAAACAATAATTGTATGTATTTATCATACTATTTGATTTTTTATCTTTAAGTGCAAGTGGTGGCCTTGATAATGAAACGCATTCCCTCAACAACACTTTACTTGAGTATGTCGATCTAACGAGACAACTCCTAGAAGCAGAAAATGAAAAGGATTCTGATACATTGAAAGATATCCGATGCCATTTTAGTGCCTTAGTGGCAAACATAATTCAAAATGTTCCAGGTATGTAAAAATGCTGTAATAATTTTCTTTAGTATGCAGTACATTTAAAAAAACAAAACAAAACAACAAAACCCAACAAAAACTAAACAAACACAAATCCACTTTTTCTCTGAAGTTTCAAAATACTTTCATAAAAATAATTTATGCCATCAGTTTTGTATATAACTTTAGCAGCATGAGTTTTTAAGAGGGATTTTTGGTACTGTTTGGAAGCATACATGTAACTTTCTTATTTAGCAAAAGTCTTGTTGGTTGGCAGTGCATTTAAATTTTCTAGACTAATAAATAGCTTATTCTTGTATGCTAGTGGCATTAAACAGGACCATAGTAAGCCTACATCCAGCTATTATGATAGCTATTATGATGTTGAAATACTGTGTCTTTACATTGATTTGGTTTTTTTCCTTTTATATTCATTGTTTGGGTCTGTTTCTGTTTTACATACTTGGTTTTAAAGAATAACAAGAATGTGTCTAACTGTGTGCTTTTCTTAACAGTACACCAGAGAAGAAGTGTCTTTCCACAGCAGAGTCTACGCCACAGTCTGTTTATGTTGTTCAGTCACTGGGCAGGTCCTTTTAGTATCATGTTTACTCCCCTGGACAGATACAGTGATAGGAACATGCGAATAAACAGACACCAATACTGTGCATTAAAGGTATTTTAGCACTTTTTGAATTTTGGAAGTAGATTGTTATGTTGACATTTCTAATGCAAATTTAACATTTGGGCTTTTTGGATGTGGTTTTCACATTCTTGTTGCCATTCATGACTTAGTTCTTTTTCTCTTCTGCCTACATGTAAATTTATAACAGTTCGGCTTTTTCCATGCTGTAAACTATTGCACTTGCTATAGGAATTTCTTAAAATTACTACTAAATGTTCACTTCCCATGACTTTAGTCTTCAGTTGTCTAAGGAGAAAGGCTTCCATGTAAAAGTACATTAACAATCAAACTGGCATATTAACTCTTACATATGTCAGCATTTCAATATTGACAGTTCCTTGTATTTGGGAGAGAAAATATGATTTGATAATTTCTTGAATAAGATGTTAAAGAGTTTTTTATTAGCCTTGGTCTTCCTCCCTTGACTGAATAGAAGTTAGTTTTCTGGTATTTTAATGGACTTCGTAAAAGCTCTTCCTGTATCTGAGTTATTAAAATGTAGTGTTTTTCAATTACTTTCTAAAGGCTATGTCTGCTGTACTGTGTTGTGGCCCTGTTGCAGATAACGTCGGGCTCTCATCTGATGGCTATTTATACAAATGGCTGGATAATATTTTGGATTCACAAGATAAAAAGGTAACACAGGCAATGCCAACATTGGTTTGCAACAATCAGTGCCTTCAATGTAGACTTCAATGAGTTTTGAGGTCAGATTGGCCTAAATGCTTTAGAGTGGCTTAATCTCAAAGCTGTATCAGTAGTGCAGTGTCCTTAATATGTGTATTCACCCTGTTGAGGAAGGCAGTCCCTGATCACAGTCTAAGAACAGACAAAACAGAATAGAAGAGGAAAGGGCAAGGAGTGAAACATTGTGTATCGTTTATAAACTAATCAGCTAGGTTAAGTTGTGGTAATAAGCAGATCTTTTAGAAATTTAAAGGAGATGAGATTCTGAACATGAACTATTGTGAGACTGTAGAGTCCGTTTTGGGTCCTGCGGAGTTACAAAGACCAAGCTTTACATCTAAACAGTAAGGCAAGCTTTGGATTTAAAAGATACGGCCTCCATTGCACTAATACTATGACTACATAAAAATACAGCTCCAGTGGGCTACTTTGGTTCAAGAGAACATGTAAGTCTCTGTGTAGGTCTATCCCTTGGAATTCTATTCCCATTATAATTCCTGCATATGTTTAAGTGCTTTTCTGTATGTGATGCTTTCAGGTCAGTGTTCAGATTGTAGTAAAGTAAAAATGGTAAATAGCTCAAGATAGCCTTGGAACTGAGGGGAAAAAAAAAAGTCAGCAGAGCTATCTAGTTATTTGCTTCAATAATTTATGACTGTGTGCAAGTTGAACATTAAACAGTTTGATAGAATTACCTGTTGTTATTTTAAGCTGTGGTCTCATTGTTTTTAGATGGAACAAATTTTGTGTATTGCAGTCTTTTTTTTTTTTAATTAAATATCTATTTCCCTATTTTATGCCATTTTTGTAAGTTGGTCTTTTTTTCTATATTTATAAATAGATATTGGTTCTTTTCTGGAATACAGGTTCACCAGCTAGGCTGTGAGGCAGTCATGCTGCTCTTGGAACTCAACCCTGACCAGAGTAACCTCATGTACTGGGCCGTAGACCGGTGTTACACAGGTTCTAAGCGGGTAGCAGCCGGCTGTTTTAAGGCCATAGCCAGCGTGTTCCAAAACAGGTACTACAGCGTTTTTCAAAACTTTAAACTTTCATTTTCAAAGTGTGCTTTCATGTAGAACTGGGTTTTTTCCTTCCCCCAAGAGAAAAGATCACCCCTGTTTGTGTGTCTATGTTACTAGAGAAACTTTTCAAAATGTTATGTTATCCCATACCATACCCCCTGTAAATTAAACTTTAATAAATTCAAATTTTAAAAAGTCAAATGTAATTTTACTTATTTCACACTTGCAAATTTTCCCTAGGGATTACCAGTGTGATACAGTGACCCTCCTGAATCTGATACTATTTAAAGCAGCTGATTCTACTAGGGCTATCTATGAAGTTGCTATGCAACTATTACAGGTTTGTAAGCTAATTTTGATTTTTTTTTTTTTTTTCTTTTAAAGTAAGAATTGTCCCTGTGCATTTAAAAAAACCCTGTTGTTATTTGGTTGTCCCTTCAGTAATTAAATACAATGTATGTATTTTTTTTCTTCTCTGTTTTAGTGCATAGTTAGTCCACGTCCTTACTTGGCACAAATAGACTTCAGTGGAAGTGTGTCTGTTTTCATGAACTAAGCATTCAAGACTTGTATTTTCATAATATCTGCTTTTTCAAGAGACAAAACCTAAATGCAGATTCTTCTGGTTTGGCCCTGAAACAAAGTTGTATATAGCTCCATCTGTCCAAAAGCACCTCAGAGAGAAGTATAGTGCTTCCTGTCCCTTTACTCTGTCTGCTGGGGTAGCAGTCAGTTTTCTGGTTTTTGCATTAATACCAAACATTTTTTCATCCATTTGTGTGGAGAGATGATAGTGAAAATCTTGTTAGCCATTCAGTTTACTTCTGTATATTCCTTTCCGAGGTCATTTAGGAGTAAGCTTAATTTTACAGGCAGCATTAGTGTTTAAAAATAAATAAATAAATCTGTGCTGCTTGTGGCTCAGACCACAAGTCTTGGAGGTTTTTTCAAAGGTTTTTGTTGTCAGCTAAATTCAACAGTAAAGTCCCTACTGAAGTCACACCCCTGTTGGTATGTCAGCGCTCACACCACCCTCCCTTTCAGCCCCATCTTTCTTCTCAAGTGAACACCACTGCTTAAGATCAGCCAAAACTGACTTTTAAAGTATCGAACTGCTTTAGCCTCCTGCTGCATCTCTGCCACATCAAAGATTACATTGCTTCTATCCATGTCTCATAGATGAGCAGAAATTGATATTATTTGGAAATACAAGTGTTCAATATTATTTCATATTTTGTTATAGAGAAATTTATATTTAGTGCGGTATTTTGTGAAAGCAGATTTCTGAAATTTATTGCTGGAAACTCATGAAGTGGAGTGAGTCTTAACTAGTCTTCTATGAAATCACCACAGTGTTGGTGAATACTGTAGATGTATGGAGATCTGCATAGATAGGAAACATTAAATGAGAGTAGATACATGAATTTAGAAGGTAATTTTTATATAAAGATTTCCATTGTAGCTCTATACTTAGCTTCAAATTCTGAACATTACTGTTGCAGATCTTGGAACCAAAGATGTTCCGTTATGCTCACAAACTGGAAGTTCAGCGGACGGATGGCGTTTTGGGTCAGCCTTCTCCTTTACCACATCTGTATTCTGTGTCATATTATCAACTGTCAGAAGAATTAGCAAGGACTTATCCTGAACTAACACTTGCCATCTTCTCAGGTATGGTTTTAAAACAAAACAAAAAACTTCATCAGGTCAAAAGCGTTGTATAAAATGTGTAATTCTTACTTTTCAATAATTAATTTATATTTAATTCACTAAAATCAGGACAACAAGATATCATCATAATGAATGGAGAAAATGGAATTTACTGAGTGACAATTTTTGTTTACTTGTATTTGAAATATATTCAGGAGGAAACAACATGAATCAAAGATACTTTTACTGACTTTCTAATAACCATGAAAAATCACGTTAGAGAAATAATTTGCAACTGTTTTTAAAATTATTCTTCTATTGTTCTTTCTAGTGTTTTCTTATTTACTGTAGATTGCTTGAGAATATTATTCCACAGCATTTTTAAACAATTGCAGAATAATAACCTCTCACATCAATTAAAAAAACTACTAGGACTAATAGGAGGAAGAAAAAATTTTAAGTGCTTTTTTGCCAAAGTTCATACATTTTTACATGCTTTAGGTTTTCGGTTCCCTCCTCCAATTAGAGGAATATATATTTGTGTATACTAATATGATTTCTTCAATATACTGTTTGTCAGTAGTGTCTTCAATTAGCTCTACTGAAGACTGTGGACTTTATCATTATGAAATAGCGCTAATCAGTTAAAAAAATTATGTCTGTATCAGCATTACTTGATATCAGTATGGTCTACTGTGCTCACAGTTGTTGTTGTTATTACCAAAACAATTCTTATTATTGATTTGCAACTCACGTATGTACCTAATTTTTGAACGGCAGAAGTAAGTCAGAGAATCCAAACGGCTCACCCAGCTGGGAGACAGGTGATGCTGCATTATCTGCTGCCATGGATGAACAATATTGAGTTGGTAGACTTGAAATCTTTGCCAACCATTCGTCGGCAAGATGAAGATGAAGAAGATTCTTTGAAAGATAGAGAAATAATGGTGAACAGTAGACGATGGCTACGAGGAGAAGGCTGGGGATCACCACAGGCTACAGCTATGGTTCTGAACAATCTGATGTATATGACTGCAAAGGTAAAACTAATTACTTAAGTGCTCCGTCTTGTTCTAGTGGATTGTTGTGTTTAGGGTGCAAGGAAATACTGTTCAGAGAACAGTAACCAAACTTTCAAGAGTTATTGTTCATATTTTTTGAGTTGCTTATGTATACCCAAACTATACCATATAGTTTTGAGGTATTACAAGAAATACGTAATATGTAATATAAATGTTATAGTAATTGTTGTATATAGTAACAGTATATAACTGTTTTGCAGTATAGATGACTAGTTGGATAGATAATACCAAGTCACCTGTATACCTATGATCTCAAAGTGGAGTTTTGGAACTGATGTTGTTGCCAGAGGCTGATAGACCCTCCTCCTTTCTGTGATAGCTACTTCCAACAGAGAAAAAGTATTGGTCACATGCAGTGCTCCTGCCAATTCTTGATATCTTTGAAACCTACTGATAAGAGATCATGTTTTAAGCTACAAATTAAAAACTCTTGGCAGCCTGTGGTCCATGGAATTTTATTCAGGATTGTCAGCAAGTGGGAGAATGGGTGTCTGCTAAAGTTAGATAGCTTTTTTATTTAT
This sequence comes from Fulmarus glacialis, assembly GCF_000690835.1. Lineage (NCBI taxonomy): Eukaryota > Metazoa > Chordata > Aves > Procellariiformes > Procellariidae > Fulmarus > Fulmarus glacialis. The sequence goes on from NW_009200708.1 coordinate 32,483, forward strand.
ATATAAATA
>NW_009200709.1:0-4933 GCF_000690835.1 Fulmarus glacialis
GCTGGTGCCGGCACCTGGTACAGAGATTTCTGAATGTTTCCCCTTACACATTAAATATACGTACGCAGTATTCATGTATATTATACATACTTGTAATTCAAATACACAGGTAAATACGTACATATGGCTTAATTATGTGGTACAGAAAAGCTGCTCATTTCTGTAAACCCTTTGTTTGCTTAGGGAGCTAAGAGGCATCATTTCTCTCTTCCACACCAGCCCTTCTTTAAGCGATCGGCCAGACGCCCAGCTCTCACAGACCGGCCACCAATGCAATCATCGCGTGCATTTCGCTGCGCAATCGCCACGAAAGCGGCCTCTACAAGTAGCGCTTAAGCTAGCAGCTACATCAGGATGAAGTACCCTTCTTCTTTTTACTGACTACTTAGGTGGCTTGTCTAAGGATTAGTTGATCCGCTAGACATTCACTTAAATCTTTTATTTTGGGATATCAGTTGTTATTCAAGACTGTATGGTCTCTGGAAACGGTGAGTGGAATATCGGTATTTCTATACTAACACTCCTATCAACACCCCGTATTCCCAGATTGTTGTTTTTATCTACAGTTTAGCTCCATGCAATTTAGAGATGGAAAAAATATGTTAGCTAACCCAGTATTTCCTATAAATGTGCCATTGCTCCCTGAAGTGCCTTGTATAGACCTTTTTTGTCTTTAAACACACACAACACAGAAGCATTTTTAATGGGGAAAATTGAGGAGCTTTCGGACTGTTTAATATTTTTGGTGAGATGTTTCTTTTCCTGGGGCACATGGCTCAAAACTGCTTTGTGCCTGATGTCCGTTCGATCTGGGCAACACGTAAACTGCAGGTGAGATGCTGTCTACATGAAGCTCTGGGTTACTGCTTTTCTCATTGCCTATACTGGGACTGGTTTAGAGAAGACAGCAGCTCTCTGCATACCTGGGTTTCCTTCCTAGCGTGGTTCACATTGGATCCCATTCTTCTGGCATCAAGGCACAGCAGCAAAGTGCCACAGAAAATGAAGCGTCACAGGGTCCAGAGCTTAGAGTTAGCCCTGGTGGACTTAGGATCCAGGCCTTTACATCCCATTTAAAAGCATTTATCTGATAAACTTTTTGGTGCCAAAATCTACCCCTTTTCAGGTTGCTTCATCCTGATGAAGGATGAAGGGGGCATCTGAATGTAAAAAAATATTGTGTTTTTATTAAGATGACCTTTTTTTTCTTAAAATCATCATTTATCTTTCTTTTTCAGTTGAGAAATGCAGCCAGAATTAAGGTTCACAATATCTGCTTCAGAACTGAGAGTGCTGATGTGCAGCATACTCTTATTTTTCATGCTTAAACTGCTGTAATTCTCTTTTAACTGGTCTTCCCACTAGGCAAATTTAATGCCTTCAAGCTGCACAAAACTATGCAACTCATCTTCCCTCTGGGAGTAAGCCAAATCTACGTATTTTTCCTTCGTGGCAGTAAAGTTCTGCAGTGATTTCAAAATGTTATCACTCACATTTTTTAAAGCTCTCTGTGGTCTGTCTCCAGGACCTGCTGACAGCATATTCCCAACAGTTCAAGCAAGAAGAATCTCTCAAGTACCCTCAGACTTAATCAGAAACACTTGTCAAAGATTCCTCATTTGATGCACAGACACAGGAACATTATTTAAACCATATAATATTTGATTTCCTCTTTGCATTCCACACTTAGATGAAAGTACTTTTTAATTATTGTTATTTAGCCTTGAGTATTTTAGCTTAAAAGTGGCCTAACACATATTTTTAATGTGGTTTAAAACATACTTCAGGGCTGAGAACGTCTCTGCCAACATTTAGCCCGGATTAAATTTTTATGGCTTGATGGGGTTTATAAGGGAGACACTGGCACAATCTTAACTTTGTAGCACAAATAAGCCTTTTCTATCTTTTCCCCCGCAAAAGTGAATTTGGGGATGGATCAAAAACATATGAAAATTTTGCCCTCTCTTTATTCACGGGAAGGCGCAAACTGCAAGCACTAACAGTTCAGAATTCCTCAAACTGCCTGAATAATCTGTTTTATCTCTGTTTTGGAAGGACCAACTATAGTCCTTTCATAAGAGATTAATTCCACCTCTGTGCCCAGTCTGTCTTTGGCTTCTACATTGAGGCTTATGTGAAGAATGCCAAATGTAATGATGGGATTTTTTTTTTGATGGCACAGACATCTGTCAACTAGAAATTAGACTAGAACCACCATTCATTTTACATAGGCCACCCAAAGGTAATAACTCTCAGTTAGTATTGATTTGGAACACATCTGAACCCTTGACCTCTGAGGTGAGAGTCCTCATACCAAATCCCAACCCACTTAGGTGTCTATTCAATCATCTGCAAAATGAGACAGCTTGACTATTTTTAACCATGATATTGATATCGTGTGTAGTATCGGGATATATTTTATGTGTAAACAGTGTATACAGACGTCTTGGAAATAAGGGAAGCTTAGACTACAGTCAGGAGCATTTGGACTTTAAGCAACTTCATTGTTACATTCAGTGCAAAGATAAATCACTACAGCAGATGAAATGACTCCATTAATGCCTGTGTGTACCGAATGCAATTATCTCGTTTTAAACAAGTTGGTCAAAATAAGTAAAGACCAGGTCACCCCATGGCTCATCCTTGTGGACAGATCTGAACCTTTGCAGAAGTTTACAACATGTTTTCTGTAGTATTGAGGCTGGCAGAAGGGTTTTCTCCGTTCCTCATTGCTTTTGCTCCCGCCTACCCACCACCACTGGTCTCTGCCTCTCCTGCAGGGACTGGTGGCTTGCATCGACACCTTTTTTATGGTTACGTTACAAGCATAATCTCCAAAATTATCTGCATTAAAAAACACTGCTTTAACAAAATAGATTTAAACCCCCCCCAAAACAAAAGACCTTTTGTGTTCTGATTAAACCTCCAAATTACTTTTACGCTCTGATTTAGGTTACAAGGGGCAGGTGGGAAAGGTGCAGGGATGGAGGATCAATGAGGAAAGAAGGGGAGGAAATCTCTTACATGAAGAAGTTTCAGTTTGAAAGATGAACCTTTGAAAGAAAAAAAAATACACAACATCTTTGGTCTCCTTTATGTCATCTCTTGAGGCAAGTGTGAAACCACCTAAAGTAAATAATGGGGCAAGAGTTATGAACAGATGTTAAGTAAAGCCCCATGAAATTTGAAACTTCACTCCTTTAAGAATTATAAGCGGAGACATTTTTGTCCTAAATTATAACATAATTTTCCAGAATGTAATTTTGAAGACAAAGAAAGTGAAATAAAATAAGATTTAAAAAATGCTTTTAGAAAGGCTGGAATGACCCATTTTATAGTGCTGGAATGTTTATTCCAGTCTTCACTTTTAAACCAGACTATAAAATCATTATAATTAAAAGAAACACCATAGTGATAATGTTCAGAAACACTTCAAAATAGAATGTTTTGATACCACTAATAGGGTTCATTTACTGTCCCTCCCCCCCGTTTTGTCATAATTGACATGTTCCTGCAGAGGTTGTTTTGTTCTGATGAAATACCGTTTTCTGACAGGAAAGGTTGCAGTAACATGTTTCTGACCAGCTCTAGCACTGAGAGGAAAAACTCCATGAATATTTAAGTTTCACTTTTAATTTTCAGTCCACCTGACCTATCTTTTTTTATCCATTTGTTGTCCATAGTTATTTTTAAATAACTCATTTAATATTAAACAAGTACTTCAAGAAATAAAAAGTGCTGCAATTTAATTTAATTAGCTTTGCCTTTTTTCCCCAGCCCATTACTGACTTGCAGAATGTTGTATTTAAAAGTAATTTTTAAAAGTACCTGAATGCCCAACTTCTTAATTTTTTAATGAGAAATACCACAGCACCAAGTGATATGTTCCAGTATCTCATGCAGGGTTCCCTGAGATGACTTGTTCTTATGCAAATGGGTTAGTTAAGTTTTGGCTTGAGCTCGTGTGATAAGACCATTGACTGGAGAGGAGGCAAAACTTTGTGACACATAATGATGTAACAGATCAGATATTGCCCACAGTTTTTCTCCTTACTACGTAACTGGTAGAAGATACCAGAAAACGGTGTTAAGTGCCTCCATTGTGGATAGAAAAGCCATCAGCAAAAACTGACCTTCGGCTTCATGAATCAAAGGTCTTTTCCTCACTTGAGCTGAGGACAACTTCCACTGACTGTGTACCTGACTAGAGCATCTTAATTAGGGTCTGCTGGGTTACTCCCCAGAAAAAAAAGATGACATTTTGTAGGCAGGTTAAACAGGTCTAGTTCTAAACCATGCATAGCTCTATGTTCATCAAGGCTGTTTGAGATGTGATTAAGAGGAAGAAATCAAATGAAGCCATTTGCCCAAGCCCTGTTTTGGAATGTGAGGAATGGTCCAGATGTGTGACATACATATAGAGAGATTTGTCCTCCCAGTTCTTGCCAGTAGCCCTGAGAAAGCTCTGAGTGCTCTTCCGTGCACATGGCTCGGTATGGCCAGAACTGGTACAGTATTTCTAGTGCTACATTTCCCACGTGTTAGGCAGAGATCCCAGACTTGATGGAGGAAGATCATAGAGGACTGCCACATTCTGTTCACAAAATCAGAAAACACTATTTGCAGTGGCGGGAGGAAGGAGGGGAGAAGAACATCGATGGTGCTGTTTCCTTGGAAGAGAAGCACAAAGTGAATTGACGAGATGTTGCTTTTGTGTACCACTTGGTCCTGACTCACAAAATCACTGTTCTGCTGCGAGATCGAAGTAAACAAAGGGTAACTATTATTTCAATATCATGGGGTTTATTTTTCAGAATAAAAAGGCAAGTTGTTTCATACAAACGTTACAATGGAGTGTTTCATCTTTGCCCTGGAGGAAACATTCTTTGATTTGCCCAAATAATGTCATAGAATCATTAGGGTTGGAAAAGAC
>NW_009200710.1:0-7404 GCF_000690835.1 Fulmarus glacialis
CCCCCCCAAACCTTGCCACGCAAGTCCAATACAGGACTACAGGGAAGAAATCATCAAATTACTGAAAATTCCTGTCCCACAAGTACTTAAAAGAACAGAAAAGTACTTTTTCCTGTGGCTTTTCAGCAGTTCTCCCTCTGGGATGAAGTGGAAATGGGAAAAAGGAGAAATGCAGAAATTAAGAAAAATGAATTATGAACTGTGTCCAACAGTATCCAATAACAGTTTTTCTGCTGATTACACCAAATGTTGGGTCAGGCAGTTTTGGTACAGTAGTCTTCAGAACATTTGATAGCTTCACAGTGGTCTGACTAGATAGATATCCAATTCCCTTTCTTACCCACTTGCCACCAAGCTGACAGGCATTTTACACTAGTGATGGAATATGTAAGTCCTGCAGCATGATGGCCTTCCCAAACAAGAAGTGTTATGCAAAGATTATTTGATTTTCTAATTGCAATCTTAAAAAAGAAAAAAAAAACACTAAAGCTTTTGAGCTAGAGACTAGATGGTAACAGTACTCTATGGAAAAACAGAATATTGAAAATATTTGACACTTGCATGATTTTTACCCTATGGCACTCTAATGATGTATGCTTGTACTTACCAAAATTTCCACCGAAGTGCAACCACTTCTGGTCCATGGATAACCCTTGTCCTCAGAGGACCACTAGCACACGCCCATGCTCTTCTTTGCAGTAACATTAGGCAAAAAGCGAGGATTGCAAGAACCTGACCAAAGCTCCTGCTAATCTCACTAGCTGTAGACCACAGCCTTTTCATGGGGCTGTTCCCCTACAACTGAAAGATAAGGGATTTGTTCAGTTCCAGCTCCAATGTTTATAGAATTATGATCCAGCCAAAATCCATCCTTGCAGGTCTTCAGGATAGTTTTCTTTTCCCTGTATATTTGGACCTATCTTTCAGCATCTTCTCTTCCAGACACCTGAAGAGGCCTTGATGCAGCTGGTTCCCCTGTCATCTTGCAACAGCAAGAAAGTGGTTATGTTTTTTCAACCACCAGACAAATAGACTTCTACGCTTTACTTGAAAACAGTTTTTCCTTTTTTTTTTTAAACCCAAATTTGTCATTTCTATTTGTTCAGGGAGGCATTTATATTCCTCCTGCAGATACATCCTAGAAATGCTCTGCAACATTAAGTATTCACAGACAAACCTTGCTTCAGGAAAGCTTTTGTGTCGACAGATAATGAAGTACCAGCACCGGCACTGCAGGTATGAAGATACTGTCATCTAAGCTTGTTCCATAGCACAATCTGAGTTCATATTCACCTCACATACATGCTGTTTCAAAAGAAGCCTGCTCAAGCAAAGTAACCAGAGGAGGAAAGCAGAAACGCTCACATTCCCTCAGCCTGGAGCCAACTGTGCCAATGCACCCTGGGCGCAGCCTGGGTACAGCCATGGCCGTCCTGGCCGAGTCCTTCATTCCCATGTCACGTCAGTCTTTGCAAGCAGCATCACATGTTCAATACAGGGCAGAGAAGTGGACTGGGATCTTTCCTACAAGGGCTTAGTGTAAAGTGTAGGCAGCAGAGCCACTGGCCTCTTGCTGCTGTAATGACACATGCAGCTCAGGTCAAAGAGCATAGTCCCAATGACAGTGAGTAGCAGATGTAGACTTAGCAAGGGACCCATTTGTATTATGAAATATTTTAGTGTGTTTGTTCTCTGGTAAGTTATAGTAATAGCTGATGCCATTACAAATGTGCAAGTTCAAGATGTTACAAATCAGATAAAGAACATACTTCTCAGCCCTATCTGTTTCCTTCCTTAGACCTATTTCGTAAAGCTTGGTTCTATAATAAAACTGCTTCGATCAGTGCTAGAGCACATGGAAAAATATAACTCAATTTAATGCAGAGAGTGAGGATCAAGACATAATCTCGCAAGTCTCTGGTCATTTTAAAGCCTTCCCATATACAATCACCCTCCTACTGTAGATGGAAATCTTGGGGGCAAGAGACAGTTGCTTCTGTCGTGTTTTCAGGTGTGAAAATCAGTAGCAGAATGTGAAAGGCTTAGAACATACCATCCCAGAGCAATAAGTCTCAACTTGCAAAGGAGACTCTAGTTAGACAATGACAAATTCCTTCCTCTCATTAGAGACAAGTTTCTCAGCATCAGGAGCCTTCCTGGAATGTGTCTTTGAGCTCCAAGGTCATTCTAACGATGGAAAAAAAAAGATCTTGATGGTCTAAAGCAAAAGCCTGTGAAGCGACTTTCTCAGACCCCACAAGCCACATGTGAAGGAATGAGCAGCAGCCTGTCTGGAGACCTTGCAAAGCTGTGAGCTGTGTTCCTGCAGTGCATGGAGAGGTCAGCTCCTGGGGCAAAGCCCAGAGAAGTAGTTAAGAAATCACCCACATCAGCTGCCATCTCAAAATCAGTATCAGTGCAAGACAGTGTTTTCTGCAAAACAGGCCAAAAAGAAAGGAGAAACCTTTGTGGCCCTTTCCAGTGGTAAGGATGCATTGGGTGATGGCAGAAAGTGAGGAAGCAGATGCAGTTCCTGGACTCTGGTACAGCACCTTCCTGCAGTCTCTAAAGGACAGCAAGATAAATATGACAAATGAGGAAAAATACAGAAAGGGTAAAAATAAACATTTTAATTTACCCAGCCTTATCACCCATGAATGAGAGGAACATGGAAACTCAAAGAATAACACTAAAAATGGCTTTCATCAATGTCTGTCCCTCCGCATCCAGAGACAATGAGCAACTCGGAGCTGCAAGGTACAACTATAAAAAAAATGGGAACAGATAGGAGGGAGGATTAGTCTTGGCCTTGAAGTAGAACATCATCCCCACAGAAAAAAGATGAAAGTAATCAAGGATTCATAAGAAACATTGTTGAAGAGATTCTTGGAACCTTAACTAGTTTTATCCTGAAGGCCAAGGAATACAATTCAGCTGAATTTAGGAAAATCTTCTTTTCCTATTTGCATGTAAGTGCCTAATTAATTACCTATTACAAAAGTTTTACACTTGCTTCTAACACCAGAAGGTTTTGGTTTCCGTTGTCAATGGCTGAACATCAGACTAGATGACCTGAACATTTCAGGGTAAATCTAAGTTCTGAAATGTTTCCCTCGTCTCCTGGGACGTCTTGGTCATAAGGGGAAAATCCCAAATCTCCCAACTTCCATATTAGCAGATTCCTTTTTAATGAGTGACCCATTTTGCTGCTGAAAACAAAAAGCCACATTAAATATATGTATAAGCAGAAAATGGAAACGTAAACAGGTGCATGTTCATTTATATAGTGTTACCTTACTTTAGTCAGCACCAGTCCCAAGTTGGCAGCAATGCTCCTTAAAAACAATCAATCGGATTGTTGTGTGAAGTTGAGTGTGGAGGCTTTCCTCCAAAATACTTCTTCATAAAAATGTCTTGAAGGAGTTACAGAAGTGTGTGTTTGTGCGTACATGTGTCTGCACAAGTGATTTTAGACTGGAGGAAGGGGGGAATGCTCTGTCACACGGGGGAATTTCTGTGACCCAGATTATTGCAAATGGGGTGAAAAATGATAAAAATTAGTATGATGCCTGATCCTATTTCTCAATTCCTCATGGAGCCTGGAGGCACAAACTATTCAGCAGCTGGGCTGGGAAGGAAAATTCCCCCTCCATGAAACATTATAGCACAGTTGAGCACATTTACGGTTGCACAAAACTTTTCATGGCATCAGCTCTTTTCTTTTGGGAAAGACAAAATACTTGAAAGCACAGCCCTGTTCTGCTGCTGCAATTTTCTAAAGAAATTTTCTCTTTTGCCTGAAAGAATAGCCAGTCATGAATATGCATGTGTATGCAGGCACTGGGCAAGCCAGGAGAACGCTGTGCCTTTCCCAGGGTGCCTGCCTGCAGGATCTCCTGGAGGGGCTGGCCACTTCCAGTGCCCATCAGCTTAGCCTCCCGCTGGGTCTCAGCACAAACTAATGGCCTGTCGGAGGTGATCTGAACAAATGTACCTAAGCACAGTGCAGGAGTGCGTTGCCATAAAGAATCAATTTTAACACTGTTTTAAATTTCTCCTTACTCTCTGTCAGGCAAATCACAAGGAGACAGCTGGATAAAAAAGCGACAAAATGCAGGAAGGTTTTTTTGTGTTTTAATATCTGGAGACCAGAAGTGAGTGATGGTTTGTTTGATTGCTGTCATTTCTTTATCACCTCTGAAATTATGCTATTTATGTGGGATGTGGTAAAGAAATACTTTTATTTGTGTTTGACCTTTCCTTATCTTGAGTTCAGCATGATTTTAGAGTTGCTGGATAACAAGAAGGCAGTCCTCTTCCAGGCTTGTATTGACTCTATAAGCAGGAGGACTTAAATGCTTCAGCTCCTTGCATGTTCTCCAGAGACTCAAAAGAATAATCAAGAGCACTGCATGAGTCAGGAAAAAGCAGGTATCATGGGGGTCTGGAGAGGAAGAAGCACCTTTCCAAGATGATGTTAACTCTGGGGGTGTCTGGTATGCACCATCTTAGGAAGGATGCCTGAAAGTTGGGGGCCCACAGTATGTTTGTCATTCTCTTTCTCATCTTAATGGGGCTTGGGTTGGGAGTCACTAGTTTACAGGGTTTGTCTTTCTACCATAGTATCATCCCAGCTCAAAAACATTGATTTGTGAAACCATAACATGTCACCCTGAAGCACGGAGTGGTTTATAAGTTTTAGGATGGTGAATTGGTGAGAAGGAGAGATTTTCAACAATTTCTTTACACAGTGCCTGATTTTGGTTGCACAGCTCAAGACATAAATTTCTAGAGTGCCAATAAAAGTTACAGGTAGTCAGCATTTCTAGAAAATATGTCCCAATATGTCCCATCATGTTCTTTCAAATTTTAGAAGCTGTTTTTAAGCCTACGTTTTTAGAACAGCTTGAACTGGCCTCCACTTTCTACCATCAACATCTTAACCCTTGTTCTATCTTATCAACAGTCATTTGTACAGAAATAAACTCCAGAGGCCATATTCTGAGATTTCTAGCCCTAAAGGGAGCCAATCCATTAACATCAGTTGGTCAAAGGAAATTTTATCTGCATCTGCACATGAAGAAGACAACAGATACCTCTTCCCTAGCCTACAGGATTTACAAGATGCGGGATGGGACATTACAAGACTGTCCAGTTCTGCTTTTTTATATTCAGCATATTTTTTTCTCAAAGTGGAATCCAGACAATCAGAAAAAGTGCAGCCATCATCCTCTCAGGAATAAGTAAATCTGAGATACCAGGAAAAGAGTTCATCTTATTTTCTTCAGAAGGAATGCTTCAAAATACTAACTGATAGATATCATCCTCCTGTCTGAAACCGTCACGTTCATTACCAGCATCTGCGTGGGTAGAGAAAAGTATTGGAAAAGTCAAGAAGGTTAAAAACGCAGCAAAACAGAGAACTTGGCCTGCTTGACAAGTTGGGCAAGTGACCACCTGTAGAACTTTGTCTACCCTTGGGAAAACACCAGCTCTACCTAGAAATGAACCCTTTTTATGAGCACAAGGATCATGCAGCCAGATTGCCTTTCCATCTTGCAATGGTATTAGGAGTTAACGAGTATCGTGCTTTTTTTTTTGCTAGGTATAACACTGTAATTTAGTGGACTAAGAGTTTGAAGTCACAGTGCTTGACTCTTCATGTGTTGTGTGACTTTCAATATGCCAACACTTTAATTCCCACTTCTTAGTCTTGAAAGGTATTTGGGATAATACACTGAAATGGTTAGATGGTTACTCTGGGCCTTGGAAGATGTTTAGGTGGTTGAATTAACCTGGTTTTCAGCAGTGTAGATCTGCTGAAGATACATAATTTTTTGACAGTGTGAGACGTCAGACTCAAGCCCAAAATCTACCAACTCAAACTCTCTTTTCAAGAGGTCTCTTTCTTTTTTTTTATTTTTATTCAGTTGCAAAGAACATTACAGCTATAGTTACTACTCAGATCTCAGAGCTACTCGGAGCTCCATTTCCAAGAGCCTGTCATGACTGAATGGAAGTGGGACCCTGTCCTTTGACAATCTGGCTTCGATTTGAATGCTATCCAAGTACCTGAATTTAGACTACATTTTTGAAACATCTAACCTCCAGCCACAGTATCCTTAGTAATGACCTTCCTCAACAATGTTTTTGACACTATTATTTACACTGTGTTGTAAAACTGATGTGTAAGAAATACTGACAAATTTTTGGCATTTCTTTCAAATAAGAAGCTTCAGAGTTGCTAAAAGCAGGCTTCATCAGACTAGATGTCAGTGTTTACAGTGTAAGCACCTACATCTATGTTCATTGCCTAAGCTGCTTTTAGTCAGTGGTGAGTTACTCAGTGTAAGTTAGGGTATGCTTTCATAGTAAAATACACTCTCACATCTGGTCCAGTGAATCACATCCTAAATGCAATTGACTTTATTGTCTAGATCTCCACCAATTTTCAGAAGAGCTTAGACACCTCACCCACACACATTATGCATTGTACGCACCTAAAATTAGCAGATATAAATCCCACCTTAGGAGCTCACTTTCATTAAAACACCAAAGAAAGGACACTTTCTAGATAAATCTTTTGCTATACTCAAGGGTAAAGCTTGTCATTTGGATTCTGTTATTAAAAGCTAAAATGTAAATTTCCATCATTCCTTGCACTCGAGTACAGTTAACTCAGTCCCAACACCATTGTATCCCACACTTTTCTCTCTCCTCCTCTACACATTGTTGGTTGCAGCTTTAAGAGGAAAGCTGGTCCTTCCTCAAAGATATATTTTTTTAGTACTACAAATTCAGCTGGGGTTAACCTAAGTTCTTCAGAGTTTCTCAGAGATGCTCATGCAATTGATGGTTCTCTTTCTTCTTTTCCCTTTTTAATGAAGTTGGCACTGCTTTATCTCACATACCCACAGGAAGGCAAGCAAGGGAAAAAGGTCCCAAACACTGTGATGAGTTCCCCCTTTCAAAGAATACTAATTTCAATATCACACTTTGATCCTCACAGTGAGCCAGAAATGTTTCAGAAATACCTCTTTATTCAAATGTTTAAGAATTTACAGAGAAGATCCACATCAGGTGACATAATTTAGAGGTTGTACAACTCAGTTCCATAATAAAACACACTGCTCTCCTTATGCTTAGCTGCACCAGATTTTGCTCTCAGGGCAGAGTCAAAGGACCTTTCACCCAGGTATAGACATGGCATAACCCTGCCAAACTCGACAGAATTAAAAGGCTGTGAAATAGAGTAAATCACAGCCACAGCAACTCATTTAATTTTAGCAGAGCTACTCCAAGTTCCCAGCAGTCTAACTAATTGCTTGGCCTTGTTCCACCTTCCCTAATGACTGAAGCATCAAATATTAACAGGACCCTATCATAGAATCATAGAATCATAGA
>NW_009200711.1:0-1087 GCF_000690835.1 Fulmarus glacialis
GGGAGAGCCCGGGCAAGGAAGGGCAAAACACTGCCCATGACATATGATAGAAAATAGGAAATACATTTTACTATTTTACCTTGGAAGTTAAACACACTAGTAGTAGTATGTAAAAGCCGTGCCTGAAACAGAAATCTTTTAGATGCCTGTCATGTAAAAGGGTCATTTTGGTCAGAAAGAATTAGAAAGTTCATTAATTTTCAACCGATTAATAACTGTTCAGCAGAATTTAATGTTTCAAGACCTATTTCAATGAGCAGCTTCCTCTACTTTGCACCTTCTACAAGAAATGGCATGCAGTTTTAGTTTGTTTTCCTTAAGGGGAAAAAAAGAATAATGATTAAAACCACCTCATGTTTTTCAGGATCTATTGCAGCTTCCATGGTTTGCATTTCAATTAAGACCATTAACAGTGTTAAACTATATAATACTTATTGTCCTATAGAGGCCAAGGAGAAATAAGAACAGACTATCAAATTAGTAATTGCTTGAAAACTGAGTAAATATAACTTTCAGAGATGGTATCTCATTTCATTCACTATAACTTTTCCAGTTATCATGACTTTTAAAATTATGCAAACTATGTATAAAACTGTACCCATAGAAGTGAAAAAGGTCCTGGACTAAGCTTAGTGTTCAACTTCAAGCTATTGTCAACAAGCACGTCTACATGTGTCTACCTAACACATAGATGTGTCTACCTAAGCAATTTAGTGTCTTACAGTTCTTTTTTATGTGGTTTGCCTTGCTTCTCTGTTTGGAGTCTTACAGTCTCAGAGAGTGGTTTCTGTTTTCTTGGGACCATGGTTCACTTTGTTCACCGGGGCATCACTTGCAATGTGACTTAAGGTCCTCCGGCAATTAGCTATGTATGGATATGTGATGTGAGCCTGGAACTGGCACAGACTTCATTGCCAGTGAAGATTTGATGCAGATACAAACCTGGAATCATGGTGCTTCCCCTCTTTTCACCATACCAGTTGGTAAAGACAGCATACCCGTTTGATTACAACTAGATTAGCGCTGTTAGCCAGGCAGTTTTTCTCTAGTGGCACCCATAAAGGCATCGGCATGCTCTGAGCTCTTT
>NW_009200711.1:1118-3993 GCF_000690835.1 Fulmarus glacialis
TACAGTAATAAAAATACAGGACATGCTGTCTTTCAGTTCTGTCAAACCAGATCTTCTCTGCTAAGCTAGAGTTTGAATGGCATTATTGTTAGTTAGACTACTTTTTCATCTTTTTAGTTTTTTCGGTTTCATTTTGCTATGCTTGCCTATATCCTTCCTTCCTTCCTTCCTGTGTGCTGTATCTCCTCTAATACCTCACTTGACAGTTTGAGCTATCAGCATCCGATGAGGCTCTATTGGTTTTATGAAACATGTCTCTTGCAGCACTAGGTGGTTCTGGTTGGATGAACAGTCCTATTGACTTTACCATTTTAGGGAAAAAGCACAATCCCAAAGCAGTCTGCCTGTTTGGTCTTTAAGGACAGATGTTAAGCAGAGACGCATTCAACGCATTCAGCATTTCTCCTTAACAGAACAAATGCTGACACTGAACTCCCTGAGAAGGGCAAAACTGCCTTGGAACATCTACGCTCAGCTCTGTTGGATGATGCCTGCACCCCCCAAAAAAAGTCTAAAAGGACACTAATCCATTCCAGTACTAGTTCACTGTGAAGCACTGGAGTTTCATTGTAGGTCTCTGTTCTTCCTCACCCTTTCCAATATTTGCCAGTCTAAAGAGGCAACTGGGAATGCTCACTTAAGTCTTTCATTTACAGTGCCTAGCACATCTGACCAAAATTACCATCAGATAATTTGGACACTGGGGATTATCCCCTTAAGCAATTGGGTTGAGTATGCCCTCAGTATGCCCTACCCAAATGACCCAACCCCTCTTCCCTTGTTACCAGACAACACTTTTAAGAAATTTGTATGCACAGACATCTGTTCAGGGCTGGGAATCCGCAGTCTTTGAACAAATATATCTGGCTTTGGATTCAGGCACATGACAACTGTGGCTTCTTCGGTCTTCCCTAAGACTGGTGGATATTACAAAGCCTTCGTGTTCCATAACAAATGTCTGTTAATTCTGTCCTGTGTCATCCAGCAAAACCCAGTGTCCTGTAGGGATACATGCAGTACAGTAGCTAACAAATAATTCATTCCTTATGGGAATAAAACCTTACTAATCAGCCAGGTCAGCTCTTTGCCAGCAGTACCTTCTGCTTCTGTTTAATAAAGCAAGAAGTCAGAGACTCCAACATACACTGAGGTTTCCAAAGGAATAGTCCTTTTGCAAACAGAAAATATAAACCCTCTGCACACTTCAATTTAAAGTAAATGATGAATCTAACCAGTTATAGTCATAAACTCCCTACTAAGCTGGATCCCAACAGAGTTTGAGAAAGAATTTCATCTTGGCACTCACTGAGAATCAATCAGCCTCCAGGACAATCTTACAGGAAGCTTTTGATGCCTCTGATGTTATGGAAAAACAATGGTTGTACCATGTGTTTTGAGAAGCCATCATAGTTCCCTGTGTTCTGGACTACAAGAAGAAGTAGTCCTTCAAAAAGAAAAAAAATTGAATTCTCTCTGACACTTTTGTCCTATGCTGAAATATCTAGGAGCCCACACATGTACCACCAAAAGCAAGCTTTCATATCCTTGCCGTAAATTGGTGCCTTAAATAACCCTTTTCACAGCCTGTGTGTTGAGTCCTGCTGAGAAAGAAATAATTTTCTAAATGTTGTTGTCCCTCAAGTGTCAATTCCACCACACTGCAGCAGTATATCTTCAATGAGATAAGATTTTTGAAGATACACAGTTGTGAACAACTTGCTTTTTGCATCCAGTAGAGTTACACCAAAAAAATCTCAAGTGGAAACAGTTAAAGGACAAGCTGTCCTCTTTTGCCTTGGCAGCTGAGTCCTAGACATAGCAGATCACAATTCATTTATTCAGTTTGCAGAATATCTTTCCTCCATTCCCATTTTTCTTTATTGATCCCTGTCACGAGAACCTGGCCTAGCTGAAAATTCAACCTCTACAGAAATTCAGTGCCACAGAGTTGATTCTTTTCACCTGAAAGGGAAGGCATTTTATGCTCAATCAGATCTTCACACCAAATATTAAGCCTGCATATGAGCACTTTCAATTAAAAATCCTACTCTTTAGGCTCTCATGACAGCAAAGGTCTTTACGAAAGAAAGAGCTATGGTAGAAACACTTTTCAGGAATCAAAATACAGACGTTTTTAAAAGGGTTTGGTAAGTCTTCATCTTACCACTACAACAGCAACACTTTATTAGGATCTTTTTTTTTTGTGTCCCACTTGATGGCGATTCCTTTGAAATCAAGACAACATGTTCTTTTGTATTACTGTCTCCAAAACCAGTATTTTTGGTAGCTGCTGCATCAGAAAGAAAAGTCCATTCAAAATTCCTGCCCAGGATGGTTTCTGGCTTTCATTTCTTTCCGGAAATTATTTTGTTTAATCTTTCCTTAAAACTGACTGTTTCTCTAACAGTGACAACTCTATGCACATCTGATGTTAGCTAATCTTTATTCTTTTATGTTGACAGAACATGGACTTTCAGGAAAATACAACTTTTTAGCTCTGATGTTGCCAAATTCGACGTAAAATGTTTCTCATTGGATTATGGACTATATGAAGCAATACTAACACTACAAAGCAATATGAAAGAATACTAGCAATTAAACTTAAAACAGCGTATTTAATTCTAATACATATACATTTAACTAGAGTACAAGCAACATCTGAGGCTTCCGTACTTACATCGTTATGACTGGGTGGTAAGCTGTCCTGGGCTCCATTCACACTTTTGTTGCACGCTATGCTCTTGCTGAGGTGTCTATAACCAATGCCATTTTTGGGATAGCTGTCTCTAAGGCTTTATCGAGTTAAGGATGTGGGACCCTCCTTCAGGTACCAGTTCTGTGGTATATCACTGTCACGGTTTAACCTGGCAGGCAG
>NW_009200712.1:0-10380 GCF_000690835.1 Fulmarus glacialis
TGCCTGCCAGGTTAAACCACGACATATGGTCCAAAAGGTTCAGGTAAAAACCACAAAGGGACAAATGTGCTCTAGTATGTGTTTGTTCAAGTGAAATAATATCTCTGATCACTTTTTACGTAAAGGACTTTCACATGTACCATGTTAAGTCACGAAATGGAACTCATAGGACATCTTTGCTTTGAAATGCTCTAGCAGCAATAAGCTTTGGAAAACAGATTTGCTGGGAGGAGGTAGCCGTAGTGATATCTTGTAAGATATACACATGTTCACAACAATATAAGTTAAAAAACAAATGCCTGATAGACTTATATAAAGCTGAAAGCCCTGGGAAGATAAATCACCTCATGCGGTCCTCTTAGTCATCCTTTGTGAGCTTGGACTTGGTAATCCAACAGCCCTCTTTGGACCATCGAGCTGGAGCTTTCTGATTTTTCTCTTATGTTTAATTTGGACAGCTCCTAGATGATTCCGAAATGTCATCTTTCTAGATCTCAGACCTGAAACCAAGGTAAAAAAACCAAAAAGCTCATCATTTGATCTTGTTCACTTTCATTCCCTGTCTCCCATCCAATTTTGTTAACAATTGGTTTCTTGCTTCATGGCTGAAACATCAGAGACTTAAGCGAGTTGTACTATTTTTAGATATCTTTGTGTGTCTTTTCAATGTGGTGAGATATAAGTAGGTCCTTGTCAAAGAATAAAATGCAGCAAGTAGCTGGTTAGTGTTTTATCTCAGCAAAAGCCATGTAAATTTGCCACATTTAACCTGATCCTTTTCCTTGAATACACTGCAGAAGGAGCTATGTTATATCCAATTACTGATAGGATGAAGCCTGATTTATCATTGTCCTGCATCACTGACTAAAGTATATGTTGCAGAGTGTTACTACATCAGGGTGCCAGTATTTTAACCCACGTGCTATACTGCTGCAATTATTACACTGCTGCAAGGCATGCTGAACTGAACTCACCTCTTGTATACAAAATCCAAAAACTGTTATTTGATTTGGTGGTATTTAAGCATTTATCTTGTGCTCTCTGGCTTGACTTCTGAAAGAAGCTCAGAGGAGTCATGGACAGAAGTCTCATTTGAAGTCAGTGTTATCTGGACACGCAGATCCTTGAGATTCTTGGAACACCTGGCCTGTGTTCTTAATCTGAATAATGCTTTAGGTAAAATTACTAGGTGCCTTTACTTAAAAAGGGAGGAACGTAAATAGTTAGAAGCTTAGTGTTGCATGCAGAACTCCCATAAATTTCCCTAGGCATAATATGATAGGCACAATCAGTTCCTTTAACTCACAGACTCTGTCCTTGGTGAAAGGTTCCATTCCTAGCGCAATTTCCTTAGTTAAAATACAAATGTTTAGTGAAGACAAGAGCTCCTAATTTTTGTAACAGTTGACAAATCAGTCTTTTCATATAAATTATCAGGCCAAGGTAAAGCTTAAATTGCCTTCCCTTCATAACATGCAGGACTGATCAAGTAGAGGTGGAGTGGAAGTTAACAAAAATCATAGCAAATTTAGAGAAAACACAAGCAGAATTGTACTGCAATTTTTAAATTCCTTAGAAACCTCATGTTAAACACCTCTATATTTTTCAATGATAAGAACACAAATTATAGAATTAGATTACTTTGTGTTGGACTAAGGTGATGGTATTAGTCACCCACATAATGAATTTTATAGCAAAACCATGGGAATTTTATATCAAATATTCTACCTGTACAATCAGTCTTAGTTTACTGTATTAAAATTAAAGGTAAACCAAAGAAATGCAGTATTTCTATTATATAAACTACTTAATGCATTTTTTTCCCAATTGTAAATTTATACAATTTCTTATTCAAAAATACTGCAAATTAAATGTTCTCTTTTCTATTTATATAAGGACATTTCTGCTGCAGATACATTTTTTGGTAATGATAAACATCAAAAATTTTAAAAACAGCAAAGAAATGTGATGCTTTGCTATTTAAAAAAAATATTTGGTAAATTCCAGTCATAGAATAAACTACTGCAGGGCAGAAAATCTGCACTTTGGTTAGTTGTGTTTAGAATTTGAATTACTATTACTTTTGGCAATTAAACAAGAACAAAGTGTGAGCTGAAAGAAAATATGAAAATCAGCATTGTGCTAACTTGAACAGACAAAGTTCAATAGCAATTAAAAAACCAAAACTCTCCAAGGGATGTGACAGGAATATCAATGAAGAAGTCACATAGTGACAGTGTTTGAAAAAGCCATTAAAAGAAGCAAAAATCAAATCTCACTAGTTCCTAGATCTGTTTACTTTTAATTAATGAAGAAAACAATACCTAAAATACTTGATGAATATAGCACACTGGTCAAACTAAAGAAATCTAAACCCGGGTCAGCTTGACCTGTGTCCTCCAGTTAACACAAAACAGACCTCACTGACTTCATTTGAGTCAATAAGGATATCACCTTTTTTAATAAGATTTTTATAAGAGCCATACTGGGCTTCCACTTCAAGCACCATAAAGCACAAAGCTACTGTGAGGGTAGTTTGTTGGTCATTATGTACTGAAATCTCCAATGCTATAGAGACCTGACAAATTACCTGGCACAGGAGTTATGCCAAAAGTTAGAAACACAAGAAGAGAAAACCATGCTGCCTCAATGACAATTGAGATGTCACTGAAAGTATCCATAATTCTAAACACTCATGGCACTGGCACATATATTAGCTCTGGCACCCACAGCACTGATTTGGTATGAGAGGAGGGCCTAGGAGACTTGCAGATTGTTCTTAATGTTTTAAGGTTGATAGCATCTCTAACATCTCCCTGTGCATATGATAGCAAAACTCGAGTTTATTCAGTTTTCTGTTTGACTGGAGCTCTCTTAAACAGCCTTTGTCTCTTGGAGCTAATACGTCTCAGTTGGTGTCCTCCTGAAGAGGTCACTTCCTTCTTTTCTCAGAATCATATCTCCACTGAGAAATTTATGGAACTTCCTTAAATGGTTATGGGTTCAGCTGGTCCGAGTAGCCTGATAGCACCACAGGGTTGAAAGTTAAACAACTGCAAGCAACAGTCATGTTTTGTGCTGGATACTACGCATGGGTTTTAAAACTAGAACATTATATTAATTTTGCCAGGACAATATGTGTGATCTGATCCACCATCAAAGCCTTATGGAATTAAGAAGGCCTTGAAGGAAAGCATTGACTCTGATAAATCACCGTTATTAGGAGATTGATAGGATTTATTTATAGAGCAATGATCCAATGCCTTCTTTTCCAGCTTTATTTCAACAGCTCCTAAACACAGTGGAAGGGAAGGGAGTGGCAGAAAGCTCAGGCATAGAGCATCATAAAAAATGAGTAACTTTGAAGCTGTGGCGAGGCAGGAAAAAGACAGATTGCATAAGAAAAGGGGCATGGAACATGACTTGTTTAAACGAGCTTCCTCTCAACAGGAAGACAAGTAATGAGTGAAACTAGCTGAACAGTTTAAGATGGAAAAGTAGAGTATATATAATTAAACCAGATACATCTTTTGCAGGTGATGTCAAAACATTGTGTCAAATCCTGCTTTGGCCACATAGCTGCGCAACAATGCATTTTCTGGCATCCCTCTGGCAGAACAGCTTATGAAATTCATAGTGTTTTAGTAGTATAATTTGCTTCCTATCACAATCCTAGTTGGCATTAATATAAACAGCAACTTGCTGAACTACTACAATTCTACAAAGAGGTTTCAGGCTGGAGGATATTAATCTAGGGGCACAACATCCAATAGACAGATGCAAATAGAATGATTTAAAGCCTTTGCCCTTAAACTAACTTCCCAAATAGGACACAAAACAATATTCTTACAGAAATTATTGAAATCTTGATTGAAACCTGTCCTGGTTTCGGCTGGGACAGAGTTGATTTTCTTCCTATTAACTGGTATAGTGCTATGTTTTGGATATAGTATGAGAATAGTGTTGATAACACACTGATGTTTTAGTTGTTGCTAAGGAGTGTTTATGATAGTCAAGGACTTTTCATCTTCCCGTGCCCTGCCAGGTGCGCGGGGGGCTGGGAGGGAGTGTGGCCGGGACAGCTGGCCCAGCTGGCCAATGGGCTATTCCATACCATATGACGTCATGCTCAGCATATAAGGCTGGGGGAAGAAGAAGGAGGGGGGGAGGTTTGCAGTGATGGCGTTTGTCTCCCCAAGTAACCGTTACGCGTGATGGAGCCCTGCTTTCCTGGAGATGGCTGAACACCTGCCTGCCAATGGGAAGTAGTGAATGAATTCCTTGTTTTGCTTTGCTTGCATGCGCGGCTTTTGCTTTCCCTATTAAACTGTCTTTATCTCAACCCATGAGTTTTCTCACTTTTACCCTTCCCACCCGGGGGGAGTGAGCGAGCGGCTGCGTGGTGCTCAGTGGCCGGCTGGGGTTAAACCACGACAAAACCGAAGGCCCTAATTTCAAAACTAAGCAGCTGTGTGTAATGCCAATGACAATAACATCTTTGTAGATACTAGATCATTACTGTTTTTAACTGTGCAAAATTACAGTCTGGTCTAAAGATTTTATAATAGATCGAGCGATCTCTTCATTGTCAATTACCAGTCAATCTCTGTTTATTCTGTGAATAAATGTTAACAGTAAGGCCTACAGTAAAATCAACAGAAATTCAAATGGGGATTTTCAAACCTGGAGATTTGTTTTTGTAAACAATTTGATGTTCTGCCGTAGACCATGAAAGATGATACTAGAAACAGTTCATGGCTATGCTGTCAGCCACATAAGACAATTATTGCTGAACTGCTGTCCTCCCTTTAAATGTTACTGTATTCCAGTCATCTACCAGTGACACTTTGAGAAGTCTATAAAGCAAACAGGACACATGAATTATAAGGTATTTTAGAAAGGAGTCAAGGCTGACTGTCAACAGAAAAGCAAGCTTGACAAATTAGAAGGCCGATTCAGGGCTTTTTTCCCTCACTTAACTTTGGCTAGTCAGGGATAGGGAACCTCCCGGTTTATGTTTTTTAAGCAGAATAAGAATACAAGTAGATGACTTATGAAAGCAGTAATGGCAGCGACTATAAAATAGACACTATATATGACTTTTTGAACTAATTTGAGGAACTAGATAAATGGAATGAAAACAAAATGTCTCTTTGGTCTCCAACATAAACTGTCTCAGGGGATTCAGTTCAATTCCTAATGTTCAAGTCCCAATCAGCAGTAGACAGGAAGCCTTAACAGAAAGCAGATGACTTGCTACTTCTTTTATCCCCTTCCCATATTCTTCCTCCCACCCTTAAATCACCACAAAATGTAAACTCAAGAGAAATCTTGTAAGTCTTTAAGTTCAGACAACACCTTGGTTTTCCTTCGCTGCCCAACTCTCCTCAACATCACCCTCAAAAGTGTAGTATCTAGCCACAGCAATCAAGAAACCTGAAACCACAAAAAAATCTAAGCAAGCCCCTAAAATCCCCATTGCCAGTTACTTGACTTCAAGCCAAAAATTTAGCCCTAGCTTTCCTGAGGTAACAGTACAAAAGTATGTTACCTGAGCTTAACCACGAAATTTAACAGGAATTTAATCATGGCTAATGACATAGTAATGGTTTCAGGTTATTTGAAAGTCACAGCTTCAACATCCAATTTAAGGGGTAAAAAATCAGGATATAACAATTAATACAAAAATGTCTGTCTTTTAATATCAGATTTCCTATGAGCCAGAAAAAGGGCAAACAGATCACCCTAAATCTCAAAGGAATCAAGTTAGAATTGAAAGGCAGATGTTTGACTTATGTAGGGGTCAAAGGTATTGCTGTTGTTTTCTCATTACCTACTCTAATACAGAGCTTTTACTATAAAATATCAGCTGTTTTCTTGCAGCACTATAAACTTTCGGATCGCATTGTGAAGGGACACGTGGATTAATTGCTGAGATCAGGAAAACGAATCATTTTCATTTCTATGCTATTAGATTTACCTGAAGGTGAATTGCTGGATGGAGGTGACATCAGAGTCTTCTGTCTGCATACCATGTCGTTTTGGTTTTCATTTTAAAGGCACAACCAAAATGAACACGTATCCTGCACTAGCGACATCTCAAACTACTTTGCACTGTCTCTCTTGGGTCTGAAACCCCACAGCAGTCTGCAAATGGAAGTTACCACACTGTATAAAACTTCCCAGATGTGAATAAAATGTCTTTTAAAAAAAAAAAAAGACCATCTGAGCAAGTTAAAAGCCACTTAAAGAAACTTACCAGTCAGGCAGAAGGAAACAAAACCATTTAATTTGGCTCCGAGTAGAAACCACTCCCTAAGAGTTGCCAGCTGCAAGACCAGGCAGTGTGAGAGAGCGATTTCCCTGGGTACGTGCACACACGTGCGCACAAACACACCTCCCCGGCACCCAGTACCTGCCAGCCCTGGGTTTGGTGCTGGCTCCAGCCTCCCAGCACAGCTCGCTTGCGCTCAGGCATAGTCGTCGTCCCTATCCCTGCAAACATAACAGAGGATCACATAGAGGACGCGCAGGATGGTGACAAGGAGTGCAAGGAAGACAGCCTTTGCCACCAGGGACACCACGGGCTATATATCCCAGGTGAGGGCGGGAAGCTGGGACGCAGCGGGCACTGCTGTACGTGTGGATGTGTGTGTCTGTGCCACACATGCATGGTCGCATCCCAGGGAGACCTCTGGGGCCCCCATTCAATCCCAGCCCTGCCTGCAAAGTTCTTCTTTCCACCATCTTTTCTGTGCCCGTTGCGTCCCTCCTGCACAGCACGGCTTTGTTGCTTGCAGGGAGAACAAGGTATTTTACAGGCAGAAAAATGTCACCCAGCGTGTTTGTCAGATCCAACAGCAGCTGCTAAGCAGCCAGATCTTAACTCTTCCTCCGGAGGAGAGAAGGGGGAAAAGTCTACTATCGTATAGGGGACTAAATTTGCTATATATTTCTTTGGGGGGAAAAGCAGGTAAAGCAAACGGAGATTTTCTCAGCTGTGGCACCTGCAGGTTGGGTCTGACAGCGAAGAGCTGTTTTCTTTCTGTCTAGTTACCTCCTCTTTTTTTTAGCTTCATCTCTATCATATTTTCTGAAACTCGGGCTTTCTTTCCTAGTTCTTTGTCCCTTGTAGGAACTATTTTGCTGCCTGGGCAGTCATCCAAACATTGTAACTGCAGAAGAAATCTTTCCTGATTTACTCCTACAGACCTTCATGAATATTCTTAGAAATGGCATGCTGTTTTATTAGCCTTCTGAATTATTAACAATTCTCAAGTTAAGATAATTCCTTATTAATATTGTTTTTGACTTTGTTTTATGATTGCACCTGTCTGAGGATAATGCTTACAGGTACTGTCTTGTCTAGTAGCTTCTTTATGCATTGCAGTGCATGTATTTTATCTTGGATAAATACATAATGCATAATTTTCTCTTTTCCAAACTAGTAAGGCTCAACTTTTGAAAAAGCAGAATGAAAAACAAGGTTCTAGTTTCCAATTTTTTAAGCCTGGTAATTCTTTGGTTCCTTAGAAGCTTGTGTACTGCCCTGCCACAGGTCTTATCATATGGGCACGTTTCATCTTATGTCTCTGGAGACTGCCTAGCCCTCATCCTTTCCTTTCCTTCTCTCTTCTTCCGTTATGTTTTCATGCTTCTCTCTCATCCTGATTTCTTACCAATCTCCTCACACACCCTCCCCACTGCCATTACTTGTGCTGGCATGTCCTTGCTTTCCTGGAGCCTTTGACATACCCTTGCCTTACCGGAGTTGAATATATTGTGCAGAAAGCTCCTGGTGTGGAAGTCTGTCAGCTATTTGTGCTGTGGCCAATGGAGTTAAAATTTTATCTACAATTTGCCAGTGAACATCTCCAGATGAATCACATCTTCGAGTAGATCGTATTAGCTAATGAATACTGCCAAGGGCTACAAGTAGCTATGGCATTTAATAAATCACATTGCACGTAAGCCTAGCTTCTTAGCTGGTATAAATTACCAGTCCTGGTAGCACTGGATGAAGTCTTAGACCATTTACTTTTCAGTCCTTTTTTCATCCTTCTGCAGAAGCTAGAGCTTAAGATATGATTGATTTTTTCTTGTATTAACATTTCACTTGCAATGTAATCTTGATTAGTGAGGAGCTATGAGGATTTTCAGTTCTGAAAGAGTCATCAAATAATCTATCCCGATACAGAGTCATTATATAATCTGTCCTGATCTGCTATATAGTTTCATAACCCTTGTTACAGTCAAGCTCAATGACTTGAGTTTGATTAGCATTTATCTTCCAGAGAGGCACCCGGACTTTATTTAAAAATGAAAAATCTCTTGTTTCTCAGGGTCATTTGTTCCAACAGCTAATTTCTTTCACTTAAAAAACAATAAAGACAAAAGAAACCCCAGGTCTCTCCTCTCTAACCAGTATTTGTTTAGCTGAAGTCCCCAGCCTTGATTCTTGTTATGCCTTTCTAGCTTGGCTGAAGTTTTTTAGTACCTAGTATTTTGTCTCCAAGAAGGTACGTACATAACATAATTAAGTGATCAAAGTGTCTTTGAAATACACTCAACTCCTTATAACAATTTTTTCTGAGTATTTAATCACTATCTGCACAATTTTCAACATCCATCCCAATGCAAGGACATTTAAGAGGCTGATGTGATCAGTTCCAGAATATGCAATGAAAGTAGTTCTCAGCCTTTTTACAACAGACCTTTTTCCCTTTTTTCTTTTTTTTCCTTACTGTACACATTGATTCCTATCTAGAGTAATAAGGAATTGTATTGTACAGGCAGTTTCCATAATAATAAACCAGAACTAAACTCTTGAAATCATGTCCACAGAAGAGGGATTACCGATAATAATGTAGATTAAAAGAATGCTGGCAGAAAAACTGCCTCCTTCTCCATGTTACTTTTGTATTCCATTGGGCACGTGTACAGTCCAAGGACAAAGCTAAACAACACATGAAGACTGCTTTTAGTTCTTCAGGCAACTTACTGGGTAATGCTGAATAAACAAGTTAACCTAATTTTTTCCCACCTTTAAAATAACACTTTGAGATTTCCTAGTAATTTTGCTGGAGATAAATTTAAACGAGCATTACACATCAGTGCCCTAAAAATCAGCTGGACATTCGAACAAATATAGTGAGGTGAATGTTTCCAATATGAGTATACAAAGGAAAACCAGCCATAAAAAGGGTACTTTCAGAGCGGCACATCCCTAGGTGTTATTCCAATGCAACTGCAAAGAAGAAAATTTGTCCAAGACTTGTCCATTGCTACCTCTGCCTCTGCCACCTAGAAGGAGCTAAGCCCACAGTAGGTAGCACACCTAAGTCCAAAACCACTTCTTCTGTCTCCTCATGTTAATTCTTACTTTCCCTGGTATCTTCCCTTCCAGCAGCATTTGTTACTATTTCATTTTAATGTAAAATTAGACTGTTCAATCCTATGATGGCCAGATATCACTATCAGTTAATGGGAAGGTCCCTAAAGACAACCAGGCACTCATGATGTGTCCAAATAATGTGTGATTTCATGTTATAAAAATATGACAACAGCCATGTCACAAATCGCAGCAGAAACTAAGGGGCAGAATCACAAACAAAATCTGCCTCCAGATCCTCTGGGCTTGGCTTCACTAATAGTTTGCAGAATGTCTGATGAGGATTTCTATTAACACATACAAGACAGTATAAGCTTACTCAAGTGTGAGATAAAACACAAATGAACAGGTAACAAATACGACATTTTGAACAGATTGAGAACAGATTATCTAAGCCCATATTTTTAAAATAACCAAGCTCAGTGCTTAACATCTGAAACGCAGTCATAAATTTAAAAGGAAATTACACAACCTGAGATAAACATCGCTGACATGACCCCGGGGTTGCACGAAGAGGCTGTTCCTTTTTATCTCTCTGCGCAAGCCTTTTGCCAGAGACTGAATGTGAGCAGCCAGTGAGCACACCCAGGCTTTCTGAAGCACAAAGTAAACTCAAATTTAAGTGTACAAAGGAACTGGATAGAAACACCGTTCTTTACCACGCAGCCTGACATATTGTATGGGGGTTTTTTTTCCAGTAAAGGCTGCAGAATTGTGCTAGTCCATCAAAAACCTTTATAAACGTAAGTCCAAAAAGGCTGTAACAAAGTTAACTGGTTTTGGTTTTTTTATTAATATATATTTGAAACGTTTCTCAGTGAGGACTGGATTATGACAACTTTTAGTAGAGCTGTTCCCTACAAACCAAACATACATCGCCACACGCCCCAAAGACCACCACACTCCCGACCACTGCGGGGAGCGCCCTGCCTTCGGCCCGGCTCGCCTCAGGCGCCGCTCCCAAGGGGCGGCTTCAGCGGGGAGCGGCC
>NW_009200713.1:0-1545 GCF_000690835.1 Fulmarus glacialis
CTTAATGATTCTATGATTCTATGAATTATCCTTCAACTAAAGGGAGTGCAGTGACCCCACACGTGTTCCACTCTTCAGCTGGAAGGGGCTGAGGAACACTCTCGCCATCGCTCCTGTGCAGTCTCCCCACTGCTGTTTCCCCCCAGCTGCTAGTTTCTACGCATACAATAGGTAACCCCTTCACAACCTGCTGATTTCCACTATTCTTCTTCAAAGGTTTCAAGCCCCCACTTTCAGCAGACATAGCAATGGTCTCTCTCAAGGCTGCAGTGTTATGACTCACAGCAAAAGGAACTAATATAACACCCGGCTTGAATGCACAGCTAGGAAGTAAAGCCAACAATGGGCAATATTTACAGAGCATTATATGCCTGCATAACATTGGCCAGTGATTCTGAGCATTGCAAGTTTTGGTTACTTAGAGATGCTTTGAAAGTGTCTAATTCTCAAAAGCGTCTGTATCCCATCTTTCTCCAAAATTAACGTTCTTCTAAAGGTGTCCCACGGCCATGCCAGATCAGCTCAGAGAACGTGGGCATCTTGGGCTGGAAGATGCTGTTGCCGACAGCGGGCAGGGTGGACGGGAAGGTCACTGGCAGCAGTGACCCGCCTGCGGAGTAGGAGGTCTCTGAGCCTCTCCCGGCCTGATGTGAGCAGGCACTGCTTCCCCTCGCCCTCTTTGAACACAACCATGGATGTTTTTATTTCTGTCCTTTCTGCATCCGGGTACCTGGAAAAGCCAGGATCTTCTCTCTCTACACAAGGACTAGAGAGACATATATACGAACAAATTAAGAAATGGACAGCGTTAGCTGCGTGATTTTAGCCTGCTGAGCTTCTTGGGCATCCAAGCTGCCGAAGCCACACCTGTCTGGCTCACACATCGTTTGAATGTTTGCAGAGCTGCTGGACCTTGAGCAACAGTGATGAGGCTCAAGTGCTTTATGAGTGCTTCCAGGTGTGTCCAAGTTGTTTCTGACCTCCTCAGACTGCAGTCTGTTTGGGTTAGGGAGCTGGCAGGATCCCCTGGTGTGTTTGGTACTTGTAACTTCTTTGAAGCAGGGAACGGTGTTTGCCACTACCCAGTTCTGGGGTGCGTCACTATGCTGAGGAAGCTCGCTTGGAGGTAGGAACGGCCGAAGGTCCGAATCAGCTGGCAAATAACACCTGCCTATGGATGCTTGCCTTTGGAAATACAGTTCTGGGATTCAGACTTGACATTTAATGACACAGTAGAAAAGCTGATGCTTCGAGACTATGCTGCTTTTGAGATTAAAAGCTTTAAAAGTTTTTTTTCAGAAGTGAAAGAAAATGTCCAAGTCAGAAGCTCACTGTCCAGCTAACTTTAAACCTTTGACATAAAAATGGACAGACATAAAATATCCCTTTGCTTTAATACGCGCGTTGTACAACTGGAAAGGCTAGAAGAGCGCTGTGCAATTAAAAAACCTGGCATCTCATGGAAACAAAGAGTTTCGGCTTTCAACCCAGAGTTACTCTTGTGCCTCCATCTCTCGTGCAGTAAACATATACTTAGTTCAGCAG
>NW_009200713.1:1576-7584 GCF_000690835.1 Fulmarus glacialis
TGGGACTGTCCAGGCACCAGTGCCTCAGAGGAGCGTGGTACTGATGCCACAACCTTTAGCAGATTTATAACCAGACTGAATGTGGCTCCACACGTCGAGGAAACAGGAGTATGATACAAGGTTGGTCATGAGTAGAGGGTAGGAACCACAGGGACCAGCCCAGCATCTACCCTAACTTTCAGAAAGTGGTCTCAATCCACGGGTCGCTGCAATAAATGACACAGTACTGTGAAACAGGCTGTCTCCCTGCGCAGCATACATGTCCTTCCCCAGTCTCAGCTAGCCAAGAAGAAATTACAGCTCTCACTAACGGCTTGCCCTGCTAACGGCGTGGACAGGGCTCTTCTGGTTTACGCTGCGGAGACGTGCCCTACAGTCAGGAGCAGCAGGATTTTCGCACCAGCTGGGCAGCATCCTTGGCATCAGAGGAACCCCACCGACTCCAGCAGAAGCAGAACAGCAGGGCGCAGACAGCGAGGTGCAATGCTGTAAAGCCCCAGCACAAGTCCCGTCACAAGGGCATTTGGCAAGTACCTCTGTTGCATTTGGCACCGGATCAGAAAACTAAACCCTGCTAGTACTTTGAAGAGAACGCCTCTCTCCTCGCCTCGCCACCCCATTTCTTTAAGTTATTCTTTCTTATCTTAGAATAGATGCCAGAGTTGGAAACACTCACTTTGCGAAGAGGATGGAGTGGGAAAAAGTATTACTTTATGCTTGTTTTGTTCTTTGACTCTCTTGAAGCTTCTCTGGCCACTGCCAGAGACAGGAGCCCAGGCTTGTTCAACCTTTCATCTGAGTCAGTATAGCAAGTCTTCACCTTCACCTTCCAGCTGGCATGAAAGGGGAAAAAAAAGCATTGGTACTCTGCTGCAGTCACCGTCACGAAAATCCTGTTGTTGTCAGCTAGAGCTAATACGAATGCCGGGAAAGGCTGAAATGACTGCAGCAGGGAATATCTGTAAAGACCTATTTGGGGCACATCCTGCATTCCTCAAGTGCCTACAGGAGCGGCTGTGACTAGCAGGGGCAAAATGACTGTACATCCTGGCTCTCCCTACCTAGACGTTCACACATGCACCAAGTATCTCTTGCTTCTCGGTATTTTACAAAACATAGCCTTTAAAGCAAATTACCTTGTTTTAGAGCTGCCTATGGGTAATGCACAATGTAAATCCATTAATCAAGCAAAGCCACTGACATATCTCTACCTAATCATTCAATAGCACTTATTTCTTAGTCTCTCCCATGTTTATATTTAGATAGGAAAAATGCAGCAGTCAAAAAATTCTGAGTTGATAAGGGGGGAAAAAAAAAAAGTCATTAAGCAGCCTGTCTGGAGATGCATAGAAATTTTATAATGAAAGAGGACTGTGTCTGAAAGCAGGAAAAGCAGAAATTTAAAAACGCCAGGCGTGCTGGGAGTTGCATCAATGCTTCTTTAGATAAGTGACAAGATCCCTTATGCTTAAAAGTGGGGGTTAAGAGGCCCTTGAAAAATGACGTCTGTAACATACTAATCAGAGCAAATTTAACAAAATAAATAAGAGCTCGTGGTCAAAAAAAAAAAAACAACTGCCTCTCTATTGCAGATTCAAAGCAAAGGAGGAATCCAGTCAGATTTATATCACTGCTTCCTTGCTATATAAATAGCTGCATTTGGCATGCTAAAAATAAACCAGATAAATATTTAAGGCCCACTGCTACTTAGCTTACTGTTGTGCTTACTTACTTACTGCTTATTGTTGTGTAAATCAGGAATAATATCAAAAAAAATCAATGAATTTACACCAGAATACTTTGCTGAAGTCAGAGGGAGGGACTGTGTTTCCAGCAATTGCAGACAAGTCCTGCCCTGAACACTTTACCATCGTCTGGCTGAGCTTTCATTCCTCCTGACCTACAGGTCCCTTTGACAGCAATGGGAAAATGAGCATAGGGTTAAATGCCAAGAAAGCTGCATAAATCGGAAACCATAGAAGGAAAAAGCTGCTTTACTCAGAGGGGTTTATCTAAAAACATTCAGATTGCACCCGTCTCAGACACGCCTGACCCCCGCCAGTGATACAATGGGAAAACATGTTACGGCACATAGATTTTCAAAAGCACGGACAGCGAGAATAAGTGTCTTGCACTTGGATTAAATAGGCAAAGGTTTAAGAAAAAGCAGCATAATGAAAAAATATGGTCCTTTTGCCTAATCCATAAGATAGGACACAGGTAACCTTTAAAAAAAAAATCATTTCTCCTGCTAATTTTTAAACTTAGCCTGAACAAGGACTGCAAGAGATATCTACTACCTAGAGCAGTTTAGGAGAAAGAAGTATTCCTAGTAGAGCAGTATCTAGCTCAGTATCTATACACGTCAAATAAAATAGCGATTACCATAAAACTACTGTAAAAAAAAGTAGCTATACTTTTCTTTTGTAGATCATTTTTCTCCCCCAAAAATAACTCAGTATTTTGCCCGTAAAATACTTCAGACTAATGCACTCCTGAAAAAACAGTTGGAGATGAACAAAATAGTCTCAAATGGCTCCTCTGTCTAATTTTAACTCTAAGAGGCCATTTTACATCAAATAAAAAGACAACATAATGTACCCAATAATAAATCGCATTACTTGTGAGGGCACTTAAGGAACACGAATTATTTGTATTACTGGAATAAACATTCAACAGAATCCACCAAAACATGTGAAACTATTTAAAGGGAAATACAGTAGTTCTCCATCCTGAATAAACTAAGGCAGAAAAAAAAAAACAACCCCCAAAAAACCGAACTGTGCTTAAGCACGTATAGGTATTGTGTTATTCTGATTACATGGGAAAACTAAAGACACAAAGGCTGCCTGTTTTGCTATGTTTTTCTTGCTTTTCCAGGAAACCAAATATTAAGTACCTGGCTTACAAACCTCCTCCAGCAGTTGATCCCACTTCCTTTGACGTTCACCTCCTACGAATGACACAATCCAACGCCCACATGCCAGCTCTAAGAAAGCAAGAATGCCATGCCTTCAACAAGCCCCCATCAGCTGGGGCTGGCCAAAGAAAGATAAAACACCCTGTAACTCTGCAAACAAATTATACTCATTGGTGATGTAAGGAGGGGGAAGGGAGAGCAAAGGGCGGGCGGCGGGGGGAAATAAAATAAATCAGAGGAAGCATCCTTAGTCATCCGGAGCACATGTTGAGATTTTTTAACAGCACACCTGGAAATTAAAAGCCTCTATTAGCTCTAGTTAGAAAGTAAACAGTAGGCTGCAACTGGGTAATGAGCATCACCTTGTGGGGTGGGAACTGGGACCCCAAGTGCCTTGTCCCCAGCTTGGGCTTGCAGATGCTGCAGGGCAGAAGGGCTGTCTTCAACAGCACTAGGGCCCAAAGTAGGCCAGGCTTTGAGGGGCACAGAGGACCTCCCCATCGGTGCCTTACACAGCTGTAGCCTATTTCTATGGCTGCACAGGCCAAATAAATCATCAGCAGTGAGTAGCTGGGGTCTTTGTGGAAGAAAAAGGATTCAGCAGCATAAGGAGGATTTGGTATTACATCTAACATTGCAGTCAGCCTTTAAGCAGCTAGACAAGGGCATTGCAGATGGTATTAAGGAGCATTTCAGGGGCCAGAGCGTATTGGGTGGCGTAACCCAGAGCTCCGAAAGCCTGAGAGGAAAGCACACGCTGGGGACATGGCTCTGCACTGCTCGCGTATCGCCTTCCCAATTACCAAAGTGGCAATTTGTTGAAAGCATGGAGCTTGAGAGCCCTGTATGCTGCATCCCAGGAATGTGACTCATTCCTAGTGCCACCAGCATCACTACCACAGCCAGGTCTTCCCCCGAGCTTTCCCAGCCACAAGCTGGTCTCACTCAACTCTCCCCAGCTTACGAGACCTGGGAAGGGCAGAGCTTCCACGAGCTGAGCTGCACCCGTAAGCAACCTCCCCCTTCTCCCTCGTTTCGAATTATATTTGCGAGCAAACAGCTAAAAATACCGCCTTTAAGCTCAGAACCCAAGCTTTGGCCTAAGCAACACCACCATTTAGGAAGTCAAACAAACAAACGGGAAGCAAGGAAAATGCCGCATAATTACTCAGAGCCACCCTGGAAGGAGGGCTGTAGTGAAAGCACTGAGTCTCTTTTAATAAGGATTTCTTACTGCAGTAGAACACTGCCTAATAGCTGCTGTATCCTGCTTGAGTGAGTACGCTCTCCTCAGAAATCAAGCAAAGGTTTCTAATAGTTTTTGACAGAGTGCGGTCCCCTAAAGCTACATTTTCCGTCTGATTCATGCTGACTGACTGTAACCCTACGACAGTTATTGAAAGTTAATTAGCGGTGAAGTGCAAAGAGCTCTAGGAATGAAAACACAAGCGAGAACTGAACGTGGAGTGTCTCCTTTCCCAGAAAAAATACTGTCAAGAAGGTTAACATAACCGAAAAAATACTGCAAATTGAAAATGTGAAAGGGATTCCTCTAATAACTTGGCTATGATTGTCCCTTGCTGTTTAGCCACGTAACATATTTCTAAGGGTTTATTAGGGAAGCAGGTAAGCACAAAACCCAGCATTTCTTTCTTCACCACATTCGCTCGAGAAAGCGCCTGAAAAGTTGTATAAAGGCAACACCCAAATTACATAAAGACAAATAAAGATATAAATCAATCGCTGCTTCCTTTGGAGACTGAAGTTTGTCAGATGTTGCACACGCTATCAAATCCCAACTATTTTTGCCCTTATTCTCCACTTCCTCAGTACTTGCAAGGAATAATCCACAGTTACATGTGAGCCCAGAAGAAAGCGCCTGAAAAGTTGTATAAAGACAACACCCAAATTACATAAAGACAAATAAAGATATAAATCAATCGCTGCTTCCTTTGGAGACTGAAGTTTGTCAGATGTTGCACACGCTATCAAATCCCAACTATTTTTGCCCTTATTCTCCACTTCCTCAGTACTTGCAAGGAATAATCCACAGTTACATGTGAGCCCAGCCAGCGCCGAGCGGGTGTAGGAGGCGAGGCGAGGCGAGCCGCAGCCCCGCACCACCCACTCCCCGCAGATGTAAGCGCCAAGAAAAGGTGCGAGGCGGTGGGCAGCCCCCTTCAGGTGTTAAAAAAGCCCATCCTGGCACCCCTGGGAATTGGATCCAGCCCTAAACAATCAAAAATAAAACCAAAAGCAATCTTCATGCAGAGAAACGGCATAGTTCTAAGAAGGAGGAAGGGAACGCATTGTAGCAAAGCAAGTAGGTTGGAAAGGCCAAATGTAGGGCTTGGTAGAAAAATAGACGTTGGTAATGCCAGAATGCCTTGGCAAAATTGTGTTTATTGATTTTCATAGAATAGGAAAAAAGCTCCAGCCCTTTCCACCCCTGACTGCTGACTGTGACTCACAAGCGATCTGAAACGACTGCAATGAGCAAGCGGGGACTGAGCTGAGTTGGACCTAGCTCGTGCCTTCACAGCGCTGAGGGGGGAACTGTGCGTCCTGCTCCAGGCTCTTCTTGTGGCTGCCTAGGAAATACAGAAAAGCTGTGGACCTTCACCTCCATCAGAGCATCTAATAACATGTCGTTCAGGGCATTCCTCTAGGTGGGCAGAGGATCTGATCAACGTGTGCTGCTCCATGGCTGACTCAACCACGGCCAGCTGCAGGCACGCTGGTGACCCGGCTCGGCCTTTCCCTCAGGCTGGGTGGGGAAGGGGGCATCGGGAACAGGGTGCGTAAGGAGGCAAATATTCACCTCCTCTCTTCAGCTGGGGTGGCTGCCTCAGTGGAGGTTTGGGCGGTGTCGCAAGGTCCTCACGTGAGCCTTTGTTTCGGGACCAATTTGTATCCTGACCGGTAAATCCAGTCAACACTTTTGGGACCACAATCCCAGGAAACGCTTTTGCTGAGCTGTTACGTTCGTACGATTTTTCTCTTTCTTTCCAAGCGCACACTCTTAACTCCACTGAAGCCCTAAAACGCAAGAGAAACAAAAAGCGGGATGTAACACGCCAGACGAGGT
>NW_009200714.1:0-17578 GCF_000690835.1 Fulmarus glacialis
CTGCCTGCCGGGTTAAACCACAACACAGTATTATGATATTTTGCATTTACTTCCTCCTTTATATTTGTAAATAAAAATAGAGTAGTGCCCAAGCATATTAACAAGATCAACTTTTAATTGTAATGAAAAGAGTATGGAGGTCAGGCCATCATGGGCCAAGTCCCGGTAGGAGGTTGTTGGGAGACGGTTCTCTGCTTGTGCCAGATGAACTAACAAAGTAGCATCAGGTCTTTCACACTGCAATGCAAAGCCAGGAAAGATGACTTCTGTTGAAGTTTAATTTAAAGCTTTTGGGGGAAGGATTGCTGTGCTGCAGCACCTCATCAACTTTCCCAGTGCATTGTAAAGGTAGGTTGAATGGCTAACTTAGGGCTGTGGATGCCATAAGCACTGACAGTTTGTGGGTGCTTATGCCTTTCACTGGATGTAGATATTTGCATTTCCCATCTGAAAACTGTTCCATTCATAAATCCAACATTGCACATGAAATTGTAACTGTGAAACTAAGAAACATTACTGTTAGTTTCTGTAGGCCAAACAGTATGTCATAATGTATGCTTCACAGATTTAGCATTATTAGTTCCCTAATAAGACTGAATTCAACAGGGCTGTGTGTTATGTAATATCGTCCTTAGTGGGAAAAACACTGATATAATCTAACTCTGAGTGACACAGCTAACCACCTTGGTATGACCCTCACAATGACAGGACCAGTCACACTGCATTAGTGGGGTATCACCTAGTCTTCTCAGAATAAAAATAGGGTGGAAGGGAGACCTGGGATATCACTTAATCCACCCCACTGCCCTCGGGCAGGATCAGCTGTAGTTAACAATTCCTGTGAGATGTTTGCCTGATGTAGTGATGGACAAATTCAGCAATACCATATAGGAGTTTTGTTGAGCAGTACTCATATAGCATAAATCAGATTGTCAAAATGCAATGAGACAGAACTATTGACCTCCACCTGAGATCAATAATAGTGCACTTATGATGGGATGGGAATTTGATCTGCTCTGCCTTGTCAGAGTTCCTCTTTCTCCACTAGCCCACAGCCAGATGAAATCTCTATATTCCTCTCTTGAGTCTGCTGTCTCTCACGCTTTGCTATGTCAGCTCCATATATCTAGCCAAAAGTATCCCAGTGCAGTTATTCTTCTCCACTGGGGACTTGTATGTAGTTCTGAAATCCACTACTGCTGGAGACATTTGTAGAAGATGCAGTTCTTGCAGCCTTCTCTTTCATGTAAATTGTGGGAAACTTCACTTTGCTGCTTTTGGAGACATATTTGGGAAAAGTAGATTGTAATGTGGGATATATTGACTCCCTCCCCCAGAGCACCAGCACTGCAATACCATAATTTAAATTTTCCTTTTCTGAAATTTATGGTGAATATACCAGAGGCCCAAAGGTACACAGTTCTGTTTTTCCATATAATCGGATGGTATAAATACATACACAAAAAATGAGCTTAGCGCTCTCTGAAATTAACATACAGGTATGACACAGTGATTCTGTCAGCTGGTTGAATTGTCAGTTTCCCAGTATAGACTGGATATTGATGGCGAGGAGGATGAGTGCTTAATTGCTCCAAAACTTTGAAACTAGTGGTGGACCATTGCTTTTGATCATCACGTGTCCACTCTAAAGTTTCTATTGTGAGGTCTTTGATAATGGAAGAGGAAAGTAGTATCTTGATGGGAGCCAAAAAGAGCTATTCTTATCAGATCCTTCTCATTCTTGATGATCTCCAGGTGGGTACTTACAATTGGCATCTGGGGTGTCTATTTGTATACCATAACAGAGAGTGCTCAGTTTAATTAAATTATAAGTTCCTGTCAGGAACAATGTGATTATGTGATAATAGCCATGAATCTTCATGGACGTGAACCTGACTGGGTTTAAATACAGTTGCTATAGTGGGCAACTACAGCAATAAAGAAAAAGGAGAGAAAAAGAGGAGGAAGACAGAAGTTTACAGCTGTTTCAGGCTGCCAATTTGTCATCTGAACCTTCAGCACTTACAAAGTGTAACTTTATCAAAAGGCTGTTGTGCTTTATCAGCAGATCCTTTTAATCATAAATGCTTGTTTAACAGCAAGAACATAATTTCCTGTGAATTTTGGGTGTGGACGGAGGTGGTTACAAATGTTTCCCAAAAGTGGTGGGAGAGTAAAAAAATAATCCTATTTGTGAATTTTGATACTGAAGAATTTTAAAATTTGTTGTAAGGGTAATGCTTCAATATTTAAAGACAACAGTGAACAACATCTCTGTCATTTCAGTGTTAAAAAAGGACTTGAGGAATTATTTAGAAATGTATTGATTTAGTTCTTGTAAACTTATTTCTGAAGACTGTAGCAGCATAGTTACCATTTTTACTTCAGCAATTTCAAAGTAAAACTACCATTTTGATGAGTGCAGAAGTATGTGTGCACAGATACATTAAATCCAGCATAGCAATGTGCACCACGTAAGCAAAGATTCTTTGTTATCCTAGAAATCAGTAGGCCTAGGTAGCTCTTTTTGAAGAAACTAGGAACATAAATGCTAGAGAACTTAACAAAATGTGTGGAGGAATACCAGTAAAGGAAATCATAGAATCATAGAATCATTAAGGTTGGAAAAGACCTCCAAGATCATTGAGTCCAACCGTCAACCCAACACTAAAATATGTGTATTTTTCAAAGTCTTCAAATACTTCTTCCAAACAGTTCCTAGATTTTGCTTTTTTAAAAAAAAAATGCTTTTGTCCTTGTAATCAAACTTAATCTGTGAATTCAATGCAGTTTTTAACACAGCTGAAACAATGAAATTGGGTAAGAAACAGCTTCCATAATGGAATCATGTCACAAACATATTGAATGAGTACAGGAAAAATTGGTAGGTAGGTAGGTATGTATTAGGCAATTACTGTAAGCGAACAATGCTATAGGAGGGAAGGAATAAGCAAATTTTCCCGGTCAACCTGGATAATCCATTTATACTATCTACTTAGAAATATTTGTTTTCTGTTGCCTATAAAATTATTCTTTCTTGATGTAATATGCATCAACATTGACACCCAGTGGCCAGAGAGACTTAACTCATGTTACTCACAACTCACTTTCTGTGCCTAGTTTTAACATATTAAACCCCTGAATTTAATCTAATATCTATATAATTATGCTTACATGCATACAGCCACACAGGTCTAGGCAGAAAGAGATTTTCCACTTAAAATACGGGTATTAACAAATTGAGATATTTTCAGTAGCACAAAATGGCACTTGGACATCCATCTTCTTTTGACATTCAATAGGAATTAGCCCTTGGGCTGACATTTATGCTAGTGAAAATCTTCTCTTATACACTGTCCTTGTCTGGCTGCAATAAGTAAAGAAACAGGTTCATAGCAGTTCCTAGAATTAGTTCCTACTAGAACTAAAAAGTCCAGAAAAACTGTAAGTGCTATGTCAAAAGCACAAAATCAAAGTATATTTATCTCCTTATTTTACACAGTTCTTACGTCAGCATGTACCGGGTTGATGTGAACAATAGTCTCCTAAAATTTTTGTTCTTTAAGCCAACATTATTGAATGAAAACTGTAGATAGATACATCTGCAAGAAGTGCAGTAAATGCTGTAAACAGAGGAAGAATTTAAGGACTGAGGGAACAAAAATAGAACAATAGCACTTTGCACAGATGTGATAGAAGTCATCAGGCAGTGAAAGAGAACAAGGTGGCAGGCTTCCCTTTGTGAGAACACTGGAATATGAACAAGAGTTGTGGCCACTGCAATGGCAAGAAAATAGATTCTGGTAATTTTTTGAAAAAAACAAAACAAAACAAAACCCCCAAAAAACCCAACAACCTTTTGTGTTTCCCTAAGTTGTGGACAAGATTGTACACTTTCCTCATGACCTTCCCGTTCAAAGGACATATTTTCCTAGAAGATGACTAGTGTACTCTACAGATAATATTCAGAGCATAAAGCAAGCTAGCCTGTAAGAACAATATTTGGTTCATAAGCCAGAGGCTAAGTACTTTAGATGTCAGGGCAATTAAGTACAAAATAACTGGACTTTATGAAGAGATTTAAGAAGCAGGAGGAGAATGGAAACTGAGAAAAACACCATTTTTCTTGTATGACGTAAGACTCTGAATAGTAAATAGTTTGACTGAGGCAGAATTTGTCATGTTAGTTCGATTCAAGACACCCCTCATCTCTTTCAGAAGAGCTAGCTGGCCTAGGTTGTTGCCTCTCAATAAACCTTTGTCTCTTTATTGCAAAGCCTCATAACGGAGACCAAAGCCATGTCTCCTGGATTGAATAGTCTGTCCAGATTTCCTTTACATTTCAAAGTATCGTTCTAAATTTCTGAGAATAATGGGATTTTTTTTGTGGAAAAATTAATTATAATATTGGGGACTCAAAGTAAGTAACTTCATGCAGAATGTAGATCTTTAGATGTATTACTGTTGAGACAGCAAGGAGGACAAAATGGGGTAAGAAAATATGGGACCATGAGCAATAGAAACACAGAGGTAACTTCTTTGTTAATAACGTAAGTATAAAGTAAGATAAAGAATGGCAATTCTTTTCAATAAGTACAAGAGCGACAAGCCTACTGGTCTTTGAGAGACCATCCGCTGTCTCCTCATAAGGCTAAATTATACTAATATATGTATTATACCGGTAGGTATCTCAGAACGAGGAAGAGGAGAAGCACAGGAATGGAAGTTCTGTTATATAGGTAGCTGAAATTAGAGTTCTCCAATTTACCTGTTGTTATGGAAGTCTTACTGTACCTTCCACCTTAAAAGCCTTCTGCTTTGCTCTCTGATATGGCTAATCCCCACACAGATATTCCAACAGGTATAGGCAATGAAAAAGGCAGTTCTATCTTGTGCCATAAGGTTTATAAGGAGTTGTAATACCACTTTATAGGTGAAGCATCTGAAGGGTTTGTTTTGAATAATAAACTTTCAGCGCATGAGCATTCTTTCACGTCTTCCAGTGGTGGGTCTGAAAACTCATGTGTTATTTCCAGCTATGTTAGTTGCTATAGCCAAATGTACACCTCTCCCTGTAGGCTTTGTCTTTTGTATAGCCTTAGGCCACTAAGGCTACAATAGCACTATAATACAAATTTTCAAGAAAAGCATATAATATAAGCATTCAATATCTGATCAACTCCATGCTGAAAGACAACTTTGGTAAAAGACTTCAAAACATTAGTAAGGCAAATAAATTTGTTAAATTATTACAAGTTTTCTATTTGCATTAGGTTCAGCTGGAAAAGGACAACTTAAAAAAAAGAGGAGTCAAAGACAAGTTTGCATTTGCAAAACGAAAAAAGATCATTAGAGGCTAAAATAAGACAAAGTAGTTAATTCATATCCTATAATTATGAACAGATATGATCATAGAGACAGTGGTATGGGACAGCATGATGACAGTACTGCAGAAAGAAATTATATATGTGTGTGTGCATATGCGAATGTGTATAATGCCTATAGTTGCTTGGCCACTTCTGCAAGTAATTCCAATCAATGAAACGTATATTCCGACAGAGGGACATGACTTTAAACACTTGGCAGACTTTGCTTATGTTATGCATCAGATGTGTTTGTTGAATGCATGACTGCCATCTGAGAACATTATAACATCTAGTCAAGAAGATGTCATTAGTGATCATGTTCTAGCTGCATTAGTTTTGAA
Organism: Fulmarus glacialis; assembly: GCF_000690835.1. Classification (NCBI taxonomy): domain Eukaryota; kingdom Metazoa; phylum Chordata; class Aves; order Procellariiformes; family Procellariidae; genus Fulmarus; species Fulmarus glacialis. The sequence goes on from NW_009200714.1 coordinate 5,708, forward strand.
AAATAAGAAATGTCTTCTGAATATTTTGTCCTAACTGTCTTGAAGAATGTTAGATAAGTTGCACAATCATTCTAATTAATTCTTCGGTCACTGTTGTAGATTCATCTCTAAATGAGGCTGTTCTAGAATAGGCCAACAATAAATCTTGTATCCTTGCTGATCTTACTATTAACAGGTCAGCCACTGGCAAGGCAATGCATGTAGATTAGATTCCTGAAATAGTAAATGAGGATAGCGGATACTTCAAGTGACATATTCATGGATTACCTGCTTAACATGAATACAATAAAAAATATGTTATATTCAGCAATTAATCATTATTCTTTGAAATCTAATGAGCCATTAGGAAAAAGACATTGCAGTAGACAGCATAAGCTGACTAAAAAATGCTTAGAGTGAGTGTTGGTTATTATCTTTTAAGCCAAGTGACGTATAACTACTCATTAACATGTCCCTGTAGTAAAAGAGAAATGAGCTTGCCTGTATTGAGAACTTAGCATTGTACAAAAAGTGAAATGAAAAAATGAACTTATGTTTAGGAAATATATGAATCTAAGAGGAACTGGAGTTTTGAGACCTAGTTCCATATTCCTCTGCATTCCAAGACCATAATATTGTTGTCAAAAAGCAATACATTTTCAGTGTTAATCACAAGAAAAATGAAAATAAACGTTCAAATACAAATAGAGTTTTAAGTGTTCTCCATAACACTATGGAGATATACCCATTACTGCTTATAGTTAAGCAAAGCAGCTAAAATTATCCAATGAGTGGTGATAAGCAGGAGCCACAGGAAGAATGATCAAGAAAGGAAGTGAAAATGCATATGACAAATAAAGAATTGAAGAAGGTTGGTTGTGTTCTTCCCATTCATGGATCAAACTATGTGAAGTGGTAGTGGTTAACTAATACCCATACAATGCTTAAGTTTTATAATTCATATGTGATCGTAAGTTTAGCACATATTACTACCATTGGAAACATATCACAAAGGTGTTTTAGTTGTTTTGTTTGGGTTTTTTTAATATCACCGAGAACTATGACTCAATATCAACTGAAGGGGAAGAGAATTTAATTTCATTTCCCTAATTGTAAAACTATGCATTTCTTTAAAATGGTTCAACTTTGGAGATGGTCTTGGAGTTTCAGCCTGCCTGCTTTCTGAGCTAAAATAATAGGATACCAGCCAAATGAAACAGGGTGATTTTCCTGAGTTTCCTATGGCTGTGGAGTTTTACAGTGTCTAAATTCTATCCTTGGAGGGAAAGGCAGGCACAATTTGAGTGTAGTAAAATTCGTGAGGATATTCCTCTATCTGCACTTTAATGTCAATTTCAATGCTTTTATTTCAGCCTTTGTACAGAACTTCTGCTTTGCCCTTGAGCCATCACAGACAGGGAACCGAGGAGTCACCTTTCATTATTTTTCCTCAGTGCTTCAAAACCATTGAGTTCAAAATACACAGAAGTATTCACCAAGAGTCATGATTTTTTCTGTAAGACGTGAATGAGAAGGATAACTTGGTAGTGATGATCATTTTTATAACTTTCAACACTTGTCTTGGGAATCTTCCCTGTGGCTTTTCCTCTTTTTCCGTGTCCCAGAAAATGTTACAATTTTTGTAATGTGTGTGGTACCCCTCTCATGTGGGTGGTACACTTTGTGTGTGGTATGCTTTGTGTGTGGTACCCCTTGTCTCCACACACTATTCCAAAAGTCTGATACAAAATTCTTAAATCAAAAATACAAAATTTCCAATAATGCAAATACAATAGTAACCATTTCTAAGCTAATACCAGGCCACTTATTAAAATGACATAAAAACATAGTCAAAATACTAGTGCAAGGTAATATTGCCTGAAGGAGTAGTAACATTTGATAGATAGTGCAGATACATTCAGCAGCCATGGGGATCCTGCCTCTTTCTGCCTACTTAAGAGGCTATGGAAGAAAAAATGATCTCCTAAAAGCTACTGCTTTTATTTTCAGTTCTTGCACTAAATGTCACTGTCAGTTTCTGAAATTTCTTCTTCAATGTATTTTGACAAATTCTCCTGACACTCTATCAATGAACACAAATACTATGATGCACAGTGCTTCTAGTCGTAACACCTGTTAGTCTTTTATTCACTGGTATCTTGAAACATATTTTTTGTCTCTTTTACATTTAGGTGAGATCTCTCTTTTGGCAGAAACTAATTAATCTCACCACTTGAAAATTGACAATGACACTATGTAATAATTTTGTTGTCTAAGTATTGCAATAACACTGGAAATGAGAAAATACTTTAAAACAGAGAGAAAAAAAGCACAGCATGCTGTTTCTGGTCTTGCTCGTAAAGGTCAGAGATTTAAATGCCCTCTTTCAAGGCAAAAATGCACACTATATTTTCCATATGAGCAGCCTATTTTCAAGTGTCACCATGCTACCTCCCCTTGGAATTAGAAAGCGGTGTTATTTTCATGATTATTAAATTATTTGGCTTTTCATTCTACCTGCTCCATAATATAATTAGGACCATATCTAATAACAGCAAGATGAGTCTGCAAACCCTGTTGTGCCAAATATGCAGAATTGAGCACTGCGTGGGAAGTGTAATTGCTGAGCACTCTATAGAGCATTCACTGCTTGACTCCAAATTGGGAGAGGCTGCAAGCAAATTAGAAGATGAGTAGAACTGAAAATGATTTGGACAAGTAGGAAAAAAAAACTGAAAAAAATTAAAGGCAATTCTGTGAAGACAAGTGCAAAGTATCATGCTTTTTATGATAGGAATAATCAACTGCAAAGTAGAAGACGGGTATACTTGGCTTGGCAGTAGTTTCGCTGAATCTGCCATTCTGTTGTAAAGAGGAAGAAGAAAAGTAGCAAACTGTAATGGGTATAGTAGAGTTTATACTCTTTTTAATATAAGCTTAAGAGAAGTTTCAGTATTATCTTCAGGTGTGGGTACCAGACTGCAATATAGAGAGGAAATTTTTAGTTTGGAGAAGGGAAACAGGAATGAGTAGGTTAAAAAACAAGATCTTTGAGAAATTATTACAAACCTTAGATTGTTTTGTTTAGACAAGTTAATTTATAGCTGCTCTACTGAAACCAGAAGAACTATTTCCCGCCAACTGACTCATGAAAGCCATGAGATTGCTCTTATCCTGCCCCACTTGTAAAAGCCCCTGCTTTTGGCTTAAACTGGTTTCATGTACTTTCCTTCACAGCTGTGGCAGGCGAAGAACAGGGGAGTTATCCAAGGTAAGTTGATGGGTGGGATAAACACATGACCTGGGATAAATTTACTGTATTTTTCAGTGGATGCACCTTGAGAAGGGACATAGTAACAGTTTTCACATGTTAAAGATTACTGCAAAGAGGAAAAGAATACATTAATCTCCATATTCACTGTATGTAAGAGAAAAAGGAAAGGGTGTCAACTACAGCGTGAAAAATGTAGGTTAGACATTAAGAAAAGAATTTGTTTCCCGACTGTAAGGATTGTTAAGCGCTGCAGTGGATTTCCTAGGAAGGCTATATAAACTCCATCAGTGGGGATAGTTAAGAGTATACTAGGGAAGTATCTGTCAAGAATTGTTTAGGTGTAGTTGATCTTGCCATGAGGATTTTTTCTGGAATGTCCCTGCTACTGTGGTTTTGTTTGCAAGGAGCTGTGGGATCAGATCTGCCAGGGGAAGTCTACACTGGAAAGAGCTACATGTTTCTTGTCTGCCTGTTCTCACACACACAAAAAAACCCCACTTACTTTTAATTGTTTTAGATCAGTGAAAGTGAAAACCTGAACAGTAAACTTTCTACAATAAATCTTTATGTATATGTTCTAAGCCAGAAAATGGCTACTGGTGTTTGATCACACGTGAATCCTTTTAAATTAAATGCACTGACAATAAAGGCAAAAGATAGTTACATACCTAGTGACACAAGCTATTCCAACTTTTAAAGCTTAAAGCTGGCTTTATTAAAAGCTTCAAGGACTTTCTGAAGTAACAGTATTGTTCTGTTTTGCTTTTAATAGTAAGTCTAGTCTCTGATACATTCAGAGCAATGCAAAAGAGCCTCCTGCAAAAGTAGCCATAGATTACTATTTTCCTGTTGGTATATTTTTTACAATGACTTTGGAAATAAAAAAAAACCCTTAGTTTTCTTCATATTTATTTTACCAGAGTAACTTTAAAAAAGGCATTTAGTCAATCAATCACTGGTGTATTCTGGCAAACAGACAGTTAGATAAAATGATATCAGATAATAAGAAATTCACATTTATCATACTGACTCATTTTTCAAAACATTCAACTACACCAAAACTAAGTACTATCAATCTTTGCCTGGTATATAAATCTTCCTAAGAACATACTCTAACAGAGTAGTTTCAAATGGAACCTGCTAATTTCTCTTTCCTACCACCTGAATGCTTTTATTGCCATGACAACAAATAAGTTTTAAGTCTGGTCAAGGTTGAATGGGAAAAACCAATGTTTTGTAACCAGCTGATGTGCTTCCAAAATGACGTGAAGGGGAGGTTCTTCCATCTTGTTAATGCATATTCAGTACATAATTTTTATCAATGCTAGTTAATGAAAGAATGAGTATCTATTGATTCAAGTTATGTCAGAATGAGTAATTATTCATGTAAATCTGTAAGTTTATTATGAGAGAGATTTACTTCACCACTGAAAAACCTGTGTCTGGGTAGGGAGACTAAAGTGGAAAGAAGTGGCTTAAGTGACTCAAGCTGGCACACGCAGCTCAAAAAAGTGGGAAGTTTGGGCTGGTTATAAGTCAAGGTAGGCAACAGGCAACTGATTTAGTGCATCAAAACTGTTAGCCCCAGAACCATCAAGGCCCAGATCATACAGTTACTCAAGTGCCTGTGCATGCAGCAAAACTGGTATTTTGGTGCAACTGTGTGGAAAACCCACCACTTAACCTATTTCTAAACCCAGGGATGCCTAGATTTCTTTTCTGGGAAATGAAGTTCCTAGTGGGCTGGGCTGAAGACCCCATTTTGAATTAAGTATTCCTATGATTGAACATGAGGGCCCACCTGATGGTCAGGCTGTTAATCTATTGATCACACATTGGTGGCATTCTCTTTCATTTTTTTTTTACAGCAGAGACCTAGATATAGGCACCTAGCTGCAAGCTATGGTATTCCCTGCCCTTTCCCCAGTATTTAACATGCTGCAAGATAAGATGTGTCTCTAGTTTAGGAATACTGTTCTGTTCTCTGTTTCTTTCTCAGAAGAGAAGCCTGAAAGCTTAGCACCTATCTTGTCTATTAGATGTGGATTCCACTAGACAGCTGAATTTATAAGCATTGTTGAGTGCAAGGCCTCAAATCTTGATTTTCTGTCATTGACACTAATGGGAATTTAGTGGTTCCTTTCACGTACGTAGAAACTTAAGTCCTTGGTTTCTTCTGTATAACAAGTTGTGAAGAAGGATGGCAATTAAAACTATATCTGAAGACTTGTCTTTCTTTGAGGACACAAGGATTCAGCAAAAAATAATTATTACTTATTAGGTTCTTTGGAAATCCTGACCCTTTTGTAGGGGGGGAGGGGAAAAGAAGAGAAAATCCAGCATAATGTTAGATGGAAATTTTTGTTGTTTCCTAAAAAACCCTTGGTATGTTAGTTCCCATTTCTCTCTCAAAAACCCCACTTTCTGTCAAGCAGAATGGTTAGGAATAATTTTCATTTTTTTGCAGCTAAGAAGCTAAAGGACTGAGGAGGATGGGTTGGCAGATGAATTGTCTGTCTCATTAGCAGAAATTCTTGGGGTTAGCAGAGCTTGCAGGGTCCATAGCAGAAATGCAGTGAAACACAAATTGTAACAAGCCCAAAATCACACGCGAACTACTATTGAACCAGAACAAGAAAGACTGCAGACAAGATGTATAGAATCTGAAATCTGCACTATCTGAATTTGTCACACAAATTAACTGCCTGTGTGTCTCTGGACTCTCAGCAAGAAGAAATTATTATAGCTGCCAGACCTAAATCACAGCTGCTTAAAATACTGTGACCTTGCGAAGGAAAGGAAGGTAGTATTTTTAACCTAAGCAACAGACTTGCTTAGAAATGCAAGTTAGAAGTTACTTGCATCTTGCAAAGGTGCACAGAACTTTCACAGTGGTCTGACAAGCCTGGAGAGGGCTTGTGTACCTAGTGGTGTACCTGATCTGTGCGAGGCCACCTCCTGCAATTCTCTACAGAGTTCCCTCTACAGCTTCACCACAACCTTTCTCAGGTTGGGGGTGGGGTGGGGGAGGAGAATGGATGAGAAATAGAAGACTATGTCTAGGAGGGAATTCAGGGCAAGGGAAAGAAACGGGGAATCCACTATGTCAGAAATACACTTTCAATTACCTGCTTAAGTCTCAGCAGATATAAGAAAGAATTAGGCTGCTTAACCTGGGTCAAGAAAGGTGGAAAGAAACTGAAAAGGAAAAGAAAAAAGAGAAGAAGGGAGGAAACATGTCCTAAGGGTTTGTTTGTTTCAAGGTAAACTTTTCCCTTTGCTCAGGATAAAGGATGAGATTTCTATGAGCTAAGTTTGACCCAGTTACAAAGTAATATAATCAAAGATGCACCTCTGCTTTAACTATACTTTTGCCTTTCAGGTTACAGGTGTAGCAATTGTCTTTGGAAGTTGGCAGAAGAGGGGTTAACTATTTCTTTGTGTCAAGAAGCAATACCTACAGCTGTCTGCTCTTGGGGAACAGATTTTCAGGCTAGCAGGGTTAGGCCAGCTGTGAAGAATTAATTAATTTCCCCAGTTCAGTAAGAGAGTAAAGTGCTAGAGAGTATTTATTTATTTACTTATTTTTGTGTGAGAGTAGTTTTTTTTGTAGAAGTGGGGTAGAGTAATTCTTGTTGTTTGATTAGGCTCACCTCTTCTCTGCATTTTAAACTATTCTCTTCTGTCTAAACACCATCCTGTACTGCTAATAGTTTGTATAGAGCAAGAGAGAAGAACGGGGTTTCCAATGCCTTTTCTTTTCTTCTGAAGGAATCGTGTTTATGTAGATTTGGATCTTGTTTTGCAGTCAGAATGCTACAGGGCATACCCCATAAGTAGGGCAACAAAATGCTACAGACAAACTTGACAGCTTAGGGGGATGTACCACAAGCTTATTTGTGGGGCTAGGCATATCATTTCATGTGCTGCTTCTCTTCTAAAGCATAGATTTACCTTTAATGTATTATATTATTTCTTCTGGAAATGCTATTTTTTGTGCCATACTTTCAGTTAATTTTAAAGGCCTATTTTTAACTTATAAGGACTGGAAAGAAAAATGGATGAGGGAACAAGGATATAAGTTCCTTTTTTTTTCTCAAAGATGAAATCTTTGAAATCCCAATAACCAAACATGATTAATAAAGCCTAGGGATAGCTACAGAGAGTGGATGAATGAAAAAAATAAGAATGAAATAAAGACCCTTCAGGTGAGAAAAAAAAGTATCTCTGAACAGCTGATTGAGGGCAAACATTAAAAATCACCCTTCCTCACAGAAGAAATAGGGCATTTAATCTAGTAATGCAGGAAAAAAATTGGTGAGAGCTATTGTCACATATTTCTAACAAATGGGGAAAAGAAGAAATAGATTTTGTCAGGATTAGAATGCAAAACACTGTTACATTTCCTTGCTGCAGCTGAACAGGCAGCTAGTAGATTCAAACCAATGACATAATGAAGGGATAGTTGCCAAAGGAAGAGATTATATGCAGAAGTATGACAAACTTCAAAATCAATGACAAACATCTTTGAAGGCTGAAAGAATAGAGAATGCTTTCTAATTATAAATTAGAAATGCAAAGATTCATTTATGTCTAAACTAAAGATTTTAATTTCTAGTTATTTGGATAAATAACACTATTCATCCAGCTATTTAACAGCTTGCTAGGGTGAATTAGTGATGAGGAAGGGTGAAGAGTTCAGCTCAGCTTGCCTGCCTTTTCAGAGTTTCTTCAATAAGGTTTACACAGCCAGCTTATTCCAGAAACTGAGAATCAGACTCTAACATAGAAATGAAGAAATCAAAATCATTAGGCTCAGCACGTAGTCTACAAATTGGTGATTGTCACAAAAGGTAGTTTTAAATCCAGAAGAAGGAAATTAGTCATTTTTATAACATGAATAAAGAGAAATCTTTTTCAAATGAAGATGTAGGGGTTGAATACATGCTATGGTAGGAGATGGATTGAGCAGGAAGCCACTGCTCTGGAAGTGGCAGAATATAGTACTTGAAGCAAAAGAGCATTGTCTCAAAAAGAGATGTTGAGGGCTGATTCAGAAGCATATTTTTGCCAAGAAAGCCAATTTCCCATCCTTCTGTGCTTTGAATACTGCCAATTCTATTATTGATTTGCAAGGAGAGAAGAGGAAACTGAATAACAAGTTTTTTCTGACAAAATTTCTTTGAGGAGTATTAAAGTACGATCGAAGTGGTTTTGCTCTAGTCCTGCCTCGGATTTTAGTTGTTATATACATCAGTTGGAGAAATGGAAGGAATAAAAGAGAAGTTTTCCAGGAAAATGTGTGTTTGAATAGAATTCGCATACTGAACATAGTATTTTTACTATTTTGAACTTAGAAAGGATGGACTTTTGCAGGTATTAGTAAACTTAGTTTCAATGAATGATTATTCTTTCTGGAAAGCTTTTTTTTTGTGCTGGTAAGAACCAGTTACATTAATTGGAACATAAACTCATTTCTTGGGGAGGCATGAGGGACAGGACATTTATCAGACTATAGTCTTGGTAGCAAAAATATAACAGCTAACAAAATTCTATAGCAGCCAGATGATATATAATACTAAACCAAGTCCACAAATTATTAATTTTGTAATAGTTGCTGTAGTCTTACTCTGGTATATTAATCTAGTAGCTGATTTGTACGCTAAAGTAATTACAATACTTTAGTAAGAGTAAAGCAGAAGAAATAACTCGTAACAATAGCAGTATTTGCAAATTGTCTACATAAACCTTAATAAAATCAATCCTGGTAGCTGCACATGTTCTTAATTAACTTTAACCCAGTTTCCCAAAATGCAAAAGAAGAAAGGGGGAAAATGCTGACTTAAAGCCTACGGAAGTACCATGTGAAATGAAGTAAAAGGTGAGAAAAGATATTGAGAAATAGTGCATCTGGCTTATAATACATTCCACAAACCAATATCCTGGAATATTAAGTGTCTGGTGTTGTGTTTCAGGCCAAATTTTCAATTTCTGTGGAGGACATGGGAACTCAAAGTATGGCTTTTCTTTTTCAAAGCCCTGTGAAACTTGAAAAATTGGGAGGGGAAATAAACCTCTTTGAAGAACAATGATAAATTAGAGACTTCATCTTTTTGCTAGGTGTGGCTGATTGGCAATGGTGAAAGGTGCAAAAGAACTTCTGTTTGTACAGTCCAAGTCTTGGTTTTTGGCTTCCAGAATACACAAAGTGTTTAGGCTGCTTAACACCAGGAATGCAAATGTAGGCTTTTTTTGCAGGAGTGATCTGGGAGTGGATAGTTGCAGATCCAAATTTGTTAGGGAATTGGAGTAAGATACAGGAAGTGAAAATTTCTGCAAAATATTGGTGATGCCTGTGCAAAAACATTCATTTCCACACTTTTCCTGGAAGGTCTTTTTGAAGGTGGTTGGGAAGATGGCAATGTACTCTGTGTAGCCTCTCTTCTGCTGGCTCCCCTGAAGAATTAGCCAAGCTACTAAGTGCCTTTGAGCCTCTTATCTTCCTCTTAGGACTTCTCACTCTGAAGGCCAAACTAGACAAGGATGTAGCCCCTCTGTTTTTTCCCTTGGGGAAATCTTGGTGCCAAGTCCATAATTAGCAAGAAATTATGGAATTGTGACTACTGTTGTCCAGAATGCCTTGCAGTCTCTCTCCTTGGTTCTTTGACTACTGCATTTGTATCAAACTATAATGTATTCTATCCTTAATGAAAGTTGGTTGGTAAAAGAAATATTTTGGGTTTTTTTTAATGACGTGAAGGTCATCTAGAGAAATATTTAAACACCTTAAATACAATCTGAAGGAATATTTTGGCCCAGAAGACAATGTTTTATACAGAAATCTAATCTGATGGTAACTTGTTTATTCCTTTAATGTTTTCTGATATTAACTGTAACATGCTCTAGTAACAGAAATCATCATTGCTTATCCCAATGGCAATGGTTTGATGGAAAATGTGACCACGATATCATTCTATATGAAAGACAAACTGTGAGTGTTTGATCAGTGTACAAGACAGGAGAAAAACAAATATGAAGGAATAAAAAAAATAAAATGGAAGGAGGGAGAAATGAAAAGCTAAAACATGCAGAAGGAGGCTGGTGTAACGTGTCAGGGAAAGAAGAATTCTTCCTCATCCTCTTTTTTTCTGCCTGCTGAGGCTTGTTCACTATCTAGTCCTGAATATTCACCTGCTAGAATTGAGTGTCATTTGTGCATGCTAAGTAATAAATCCATCAGTAGGATTTTTCTTTAAAATAGGTAATTTACCATGTGCTTGAAACATAAAAATATAAGAAGTGTAAGACATAAAAGGACAGAAATCTGAATAAGAGCTTGATCTGAAGTATATTAGATATGCTTACTGAATTCAGAAAATTAGGGACTAGCCCCAGATACTAACCTGAATAAGCTCTGAATTCACTGACTTGAACAACAGAGCTCTGATATGAAAGAAGTGACACCGTCAACATGATATATATTAGGCTGCAGAGCCTATACATCAGGGTGAAATTCAATGCTGTTCTTCAAAGTGCTGCAGCTTGTAACTCACACCCATGGAGTGGCCCATGGCATCCTTTTGAAAGCCCCAAAGAGCTATCTATTGCTATTAGTGCAATTTGTCTCTGCCTACAGGCCAGCATTCTACCCAGTTCTCTGCAGCTCTACCTGGTACAGTCCTGTTTTTGAAAAACCTGTCCCATTTTCAGGCTTGTCTCAGGCATGTTCCTTTATGCAGTGTTTGTGAGGCACTCTTTAGAGGCCCACCTATGACTTATCAGTACTTTATGCCAAACCAATCATTCTACTTAGCTGAAAGTGATGAACAAAACCCTCACCCCGGGAGAACAGTACTGATGGCTTCAGATATACAGGATAGAACTGTGTCATTGAATGATACTGATCTATTATTACTACAAAGAAGAATTGATTCTGAATTATCCATCCCATAAAGTATAAATACTTAAACTTACAACTGTGTAAAGATGAGAATAGCAGAACAGTTCATGTTGCAAGACTAGAAACTATGACAGTGCCTGTTTAAGCTGTTGAAGAATCTGTATGTGAATGATCTGGTGAGATCATACATATTAGTACAAACTACAGCAGACTTAGGTCTCGGGTATCTGCAGTAAAATTAAGAAGTACATAAATCAGGGTGGAACTTGGTGTGCAGATTCTAAAATGTAAACACAAATGATAGTTTTGTGCATGTTTGAGTAATTTGGGATCATATTTTGAAGAACTGTCATGAAATTAGAGCTATTAGAATGGCTGGAAGCCATTGAATTGTGAGAGTCTGACTGAATACATGAAAAATAATGATTCAGAACCATACAACGGGTGTAAAATTGTACTAAGAAGTCACTCAGATAATGAAGGATTGGACTTTTAGTAAAGCCTTAAGGCTGTGGATGTTGTCTACCTGGACTTCAGGAAAGCTTTTGACACTGTTTCCCACAGCATTCTTCTGGAGAAACTGGCTGCTCATAGCTTGGATGGGTGTACTCTTTGCTGGGTAAAAAACTGGCTGAATGGCCGGGTCCAAAGAGTTGTGCTGAATGGAGTCAAATCCAGTTGGCGGTTGCTCACAAGTGGTATTCCCCAGGGCACAGTA
>NW_009200715.1:0-1360 GCF_000690835.1 Fulmarus glacialis
ACTCTCTGGGCTCGGCCATCCAGCCAGTACAGAAAACCTTTCTATTTTACCTAAAGAATACCTGATTCCCACAGCAAAATTTCATGACCATCCAATTTGGGACTGCTGCACCAAGGGAACATCCACCACTGCAAAGACAAAATTATTCACAGCCAGGAACTTACACAGAGCTAATGGATTGGCCGTGGACTCACTAACTTTGTGTAAAAATATTGAAAAATAGTATTTTATTACAAGTAATTTGTTACTTATGAATTGCACATGGACTGACCTATATCCTTAATAAAAACTAGATCCTAATCAAAAGATAATTGTCTTTGTTATAATATTATGGGTTTTTTTTTCCTTACTAAAATAATTTTAAAACCCTTACACAAAGCTTATTATAGTGAGACATCACATTGTAGATTCGTTCTGGGATGCAGCTGTTAAGCTTGGCAAATTCCGAAACAATGTGGATATTTGCAGATAAATTAACTTGGTATTCTGTAGGAAGCCATAATCAAAGTAAAGATAATTGTAAAATCTTGGTTTCCACTACAGGCCTATAGGATCCTGTGAGTCATCTAATCTGGGTCCAAGCCTTACTGGTTTACTTAAACAGCTGGATCTGGCATATGCTAGCTCTTTGTCAGCAAACAGTTTATATGATTCAGATTTTTTTGAGAACTATACTGCCCTCAGGGCAATATTGTATATGTGGAGAAAGGACGTTCAAGTATTTACCCTCAATGTGGGATGGGAAGCATACTCTAGGTGCATTCATACCATCCACACAGGTTAGAACCAGTGTTTCTTCTGCCTTGGTAGCTCACAACTACTGGTATATATGAGAAAAGGCGTTACAACCCTCTGACAGAGTGTGGCACTAAGTTTCCACGGTCAGTGGTTGCTGGACTAGAAAGAGCTATTGCAAATGTGTCAATAAAATTAGAAAAAGCCATTAATGAAACTGCAAATAATATTATAGCCTTACAGGAAGAAATAAAATTATTATCACAAAAGGTAATACATAACTGTCCTGGTTCCGGCTGGGACAGAGTTAACTTTCTCCCCAGTAGCTTGGGGGGTGTGCTTTGTTTTGGGTTTGGTATGAAAGGAGCGTTGATGGCCCATTGATGCTTTGGCTGTTGCTGGGTGATGCTCGCACGGGGCGGGGGGAGCACAGCCGGGGTGGTGGACCCAGCTGGCCAATGGGGTATTCTATACCATGTGACATCATGCTCAGTATAAAAACCAGATGTGTGGGGGGGCGCACCCCCCCGGTTCGTGACATGCGGTCGGTGGTCGGTGAGCAGTTGCACTGTGTATGGCCTGCTTTGTATATTCTGTTGCTGTTGTCCTCACTGTTACTATTACT
>NW_009200716.1:0-9282 GCF_000690835.1 Fulmarus glacialis
CTGCAGAAATAGTCAGGGTTTTAGTCTCGTTTGTCAAATCCCCAAACCGCCGCGGTTCAGGGGGCTCTTTGTTTCAGTTCTTTCCAAATAAGCGAAATACACCTTTAGGTGATGCCAGCGTAGCCACTGTAACAGTTAAGCATCATGGGGAAAAAAAAAATGGAGGCAATACGCATCTTGTGTTTAGACTTCTCCATGTACTTAGTTTGAGGCATATAAAAACGTGTTTTTTATGATAGGTTCTGCTCTCTGGAGCAGCCTAGTCATATACGCTATTGCGTATTCAAAGAGCAGCACTGATTTTTTTTCTCTGTCTTGCAATGTTTTCTTTCTCTTCTCGCTAGACCTAAAAATTCAAAACAGCCGGAGCGGGAGGAGAAACGAGTCCTTGGTCTTGTGTTGCTGCGAGGAGAAAACCTAGTGTCCATGACAGTCGAAGGACCACCTCCAAAAGATGTAAGGAGAATGAGCGCAGAACTAAGGCAAAAGGGAAGGGACGTCTGATAAACTTGCTTCCTTGCAGGGGAATGCTACTACAGTATTGTTTTAGACTTGCACATGCTGTTGTGTCTAGGTCCAACAAATTTCACTGCAGGAAGTTCTAATCCTTTTGTGGCCTTCAGCATTAACTGCACAAAGGAGGGCTGTGGGCATCCCTAGGATCTGAGGACTTTTGATAAATCTTTCTTTTTGGGGGGGGGGAATCTGTTTTCAGACTGGAATTGCCCGGGTACCTCTTGCTGGAGCTGCTGGAGGACCTGGAGTTGGGAGAGCAGCGGGGAGGGGAGTACCAGCTGGTGCACCCATGCCACAGGCTCCAGCAGGATTAGCTGGCCCTGTCAGAGGAGTAGGGGGACCATCCCAACAGGTGAGATGCTGTGACCCATTAAAAAAGAGTTGTCTGGTATATTCTGGGGTGGCTCTTAATTCTTGGTGCCAATGTGATGCAAGAAGTTGGTGGAGCGGAAGAACTGTAATCTTTGTTTCTGTTACCGGGGAGTTTGAGCCTAGTGAGGCGGTTTTGGTACTAGATCCCCCTAGGAACTCTGTCTTACATGATGGAAGAAGAGGCTTGAAAAGTGCAGCTTCTTGCACAGAATTCAAGTGGTGTCCGTTGAATTGTATTACAGGTTTGTAGCGTGATTTAACATGTTAAGAGGAGACTGATGTAATTTTCTTAAGGGATAATAACTAAAAAATAAGCAAGATTTAAATTATTAACGTGAAACAGATGTTGTGCTGTTTTTCTGTGAACTGTTTATTTTGTTTACAGGTGATGACACCTCAGGGTCGTGGAACAGTGGCAGGGGGACTGCTAGCATAGCAGGAGCCCCAACTCAATACACACCAGGGCGTGGGGGTCCTCCCCCACCCATGAGTAGAGGAGCACCTCCTCCAGGTAGGAATTACTCTATAGAGTGGGCAGCAAGGAGCTCATGTTATGTGGCAGAATTGGTGATAAAGAGGTATTTTTCTGAGTTTGATGAAGATCTGGTATTATGGAGGATTATTCTGATATCTAACTAGTGCCTTGAATACTCAGCTGGATTTGTATACTTGTTCCTTCTCTGGCTTAAGGAATGATGGGACCTCCTCCAGGCATGAGACCACCTATGGGCCCACCAATGGGAATGCCACCTGGCCGAGGTGCTCCCATGGGAATGCCCCCACCAGGCATGAGACCACCCCCCCCAGGAATGAGAGGTGAGCGGACGTTATCTTAAATGCCTAGAAGCTGTAAGAAGCCATTAAATAAACAAATTGTTTGAAGGGTGGTATGTTTCAATGCCTCCCTAGCTATCCTAGTTGTCAATAAATGCCTCAGTGCCAGAAAAGGGGTCCTAAGGCCACTTGGAGCATGGTGAAAACATCTTTCTGGTTTAGCCTTGCTTCCTCTTTCCTCTTCAGTATTCAAGTCTTTCCTTCATTCCAGGACCCCCTCCACCTGGCATGCGTCCACCAAGACCATAAGACACTCTATAATGTACCTTTGAACTGTGAGAAGACTGATCACGGGAATACACTGAGCAGTGCCAGCTGTCAAAACTTTGCTATGTATATTTTATATTTACTGCTTGTAAAGTTTGTCCTTTTTAATAAAGTTGGAAAACCCAATACTTTGAGTCAGTGTTGTACTGGTCTATTTCAGGAATGCAGCCGTTACCTTTCACTACTGCACTTTGGTCACCCCAAAAGAAAAGCAGGTGTGAAGCAAAAAAGCGCAATTTGTATTTACAGTTCAGAAGTTTACCAGTTGGTCAGGGCCACTTAGGTCTGTATTGGTCTGTGTTCCTTACAGGAATTAAAGCATATCAATGAAATTTAGCAAGGGTGATGAAAAAAAAAATTGTTGGGATGGTGGAGATAGTAAAAATTCAAAGAAAGAGCTTAACATTTTGATGAAATTAAGTAATGGGTTACTGATCAGAATTCTTGCTTTATTCAACAGTGGAACAAGTACAACGGTGCCTGTGTGATCTCTGATGCTCTAATAAGACTGCAGTAAACCTGCCTAATCTTTATAGGTGGGAGCTGCATTGCTCCTAGTAAAAAAAAAAAAGCCAGGATGAGCAAACCTATCATTAATTGCATACAATAATGTAAAAGAGCCTGCATTCTGGTTGTAGCCTTCCCTTCTTGCCTCAGCTTACAGCTGCTTTCTTTTCAGTTAAGGAGGAAGCTATCTACCCCCCTTCCTTTCTTCAAATAATAGCCTCTTGGAGATTTGTTTTAATTCCTGACTGTTATCTCTGAAGCCATCTTTGTGAGAGGTAGTCTGAAAAACCTTTTTTTCCCTATTTCAGAAATAGGCTCTCAACCATAGAAATCCTTTTCAGCCATATTAATTAATCGCAGTCACAGAAGTATATGAACAAAGCAATAAGCATTCTCCAGTTTTTGCCCTAAAGATGACTTACATGAACTAAAAGTTTGGTAGAAAGATGTAACATATCCCAGCTCTCAGTTCCTATAGCTATCCTATAGAATAGAGCAAACTTTTTAGGAAAAAAAACACCAAACCACAAAGCAGAATCAATGGTTTATGGCATGGGCTGCTGAAGATGTTTTCACACAGGGTCTTCAATGAATTAATACCAGGTATTAATGAACATCCCAAAGCTATTCTAGAACTTGAAGAAAAACTGTTAATTTTACTGAACTTGTCTCCTCGCAGTACAAAGAAATCCAGGCCCTGGAGAGAGCGTGTCTGAAATGTCTGCATTGTCCAAATTACCCATTTGGTAGTTACCAACAGTTCTTACTTTCTCTTGTACCTGAAAGAGAAGATATTTGAAATGACATTCCACCAGCCCAACTCTCAACAACAGATAAGGAACAGCCCTGAGCATTTTCTAGGCAATGCTCTCCCAAGTAGGAATGTGCTATTAAAGGTAGTATCCTTGATTGCCCCCAGCATCAGACCTGCAGAACCAACAAACCTTTTAGCGAGGCCCTTTAAACAATCACAAGAGGAGGAAAGAGAAAGCAGAAAAAAAAAAAACTTGAATAAGAAAGTAAAGGGAGCTATACCTGGACTTGGATTTGAAGCTTCCTCCTTTCTTATGTTGGGCCATACCCAAGTGTTTTCGATCTTCAAATGATGGGCTTTTTAAGAGAGAAGGGAGGGGCGGGAGGTAAGACAGAAACCACTGAAGTACGTCAATAGCACAGGTACTTCTTGCAAGAATCCCTTCTCTGCTCTGCCCACCTTTTCCCCCAATATCAGTCAAAGTATCCCTGATAAAGTTCAGATATGCAAAAGAAATCCCACCTACTAAAGGCTGGACTAATGAACTACTGCTAAGACATTACCCGGCACGGTACTGCTTCAGAGCCTTCCTGCTTGTGTTGGTAAGCTCTTCATCAAACACAGACAGTTTTTTCTTCCGCTTGGGGCCTAACACAGAGAAAATAGTCAGAACATTGGCTGTAAAGAGGAGGCCGCAGCATTGTCTTGTTTGCTAGAGCCCAGTAGCCTTGACCACAACAATTAGCCTAACCATCAGAAAAAGCAGTGACTCCACTCTACAAACACGCACCCTAGCCAGCACCAGTGACCATTCCTTGAAAGATCAGTGCCTCCCCCTACAAATTAGTTCCATTTATCTATTTGTAACAAAGTAACTGACACAAGGTAAGTCAGCTGTAAAAAGTCTCCACCTGCTGGTATTGCTGCTGGTTTCTCTTCTGGCAAGACTCTGGCTCGCTTTGCTCGGCGATTCCTTTTTGCCAGCCGCTCAGCATACATTTGAGATTTCAAGATTTCAAACTGTGATCTCTCCTCTGGCTGAAAGGTGTTAAAATGCAAGTTTACAGTGATGTGAGGTTTTGCAAAGGGAAATAGTCCACCCAGAGTCCCACTTGTCCATAAATGTACTCACTGTCATTTGGACTTTTTTCTGTCTGTCCTGCATAAATTTCTTCCTTTTCTTTTTGCCTCGTAATGCTAGATCAAACTCCTGCAGGGCTTTAGCCACTGGAGAGACAAAGAACAGCACAGAATAAAGAACCTCTTAAAGTACAGAGCAGAGTCCAGTTGCAGCTATGGAATTTAACATGGCAGCAGTGTCATGACTCACATTTCTCTTTCTTCCTCTCCTCACGGGTCTGGAACCAGCTCCGCTCCAAACCCTCACCCACAGATTCTTGTTTTCCTGTCTCCAGCTGCTTCTTTGCCCTATTGATCTGAGATAATTCAGGCAAGAAGTGAGCTCATGGTGGATGAAAAAATCTCTCTCTCTCTCCTTTCTATCGTAGGCAGGTTAAGTTCATTAGGGTAACCTCCTTCTGCACTGTATCTATTCCAGATCCTAAAAAAATTAAGGTAAAAAAAAAATTCCTAAAACAAAAAACCTTACCTGGGCCTCTGACTGCTGCATCTCACGCTCCTCACGCTCCAAGCACAGAACTGCATACACATCTTTCTCTAGATTCTCAATCTTCTCTCGAAATTTTAGTATGACGTCTGAAAACGACACAGTGTGAACATCAGAAGCAGCTCACGTAAGGTCCATCTTGTTTTTCAGCACCTCTTTTAGTGTCCCTCTGTACCATGATACTCCCTGCCTACCGCTCTCCTGCTTTTTACCTCAGTGAAGTACGTACCTTGGGGGAGAATTCTGGCTTTCACTGGTGTTTTGGCAGTCTTCACAATATCCTTCAGCATCTTGCGCTCTTCCTCTCCCACAAGTGAAACTGAACGACCAGCCCTGCCTGCTCTTGCTGTCCGACCCACTCGATGAACATAGTGTTTGGTGGTGTTGGGCATGGTAAAATTGATTACCTATAACACAAACAGTGTTAGTAGGGAAACAACATTAAAGGACTCAACAAGCTCAGCACTGCAAATACTCACTGTTTTAACACCTTCAATATCAAGTCCTCGTGCAGCCACATCTGTAGCTACCAGAATATCAATCTGCTCATCCTTAAAGCGCCTGAGCAGAGATGGCAAATGCGTTAGCAATGAATACAGCAATCCACTTCTGCCCTAAAATTTCCAACTCCTAACTTCTTTTTTGCCTATGATTGCCAACTAAGCCTGCTAGTACCTGAGTGCTTCCAGCCGCTGTGCCTGAGAGAGGTTCCCATGAAGCTCGCCAACCCGTAGACCCATCAGCCCAAGTAGGATGTGCATACGGTGAGCTTGCTTCTTGGTCTGGGTGAAAAGCATCACATGATCCGGGAAGGTTCGTGTCAGTAGAGCTGAAAGAAAGTCCTCTCAGTAGCCTGCTTCATAGCCACCTACCCACTCCAGCTTTTCTTTGCTCATCACTAACCTGATACAATGGCCTCACGGTCCCCCTCTCGGTTGGGTCTGATCCGGATAAATTCCTGCCGCAGGAAAGGGGCAACATCTGTGTTGCTGTTCACAAAAATTCGGATGGGATTTTTCAGGGAAACAGAGGCCAAATCTTTCACCTACCAAAACAGGTTAAGAAAAAAAAAAGTCCACATAATCTCTGGTAAAAGACTACACAAACTTCTACTCAACTTTCTGCCTCAGTATGCTTCTCAGCAGCCTGTCTTACCTCCTCTGTCATTGTGGCAGAGAAAAGCATTGTCTGATGGTGGTTGGAGCACAACCTGATTATTTCCTTCATCTGTTCCTCAAAGTATTCATCCAGCATCCTACACAGGAGAAAAACAGCAAGGTAAGGCAGCTTCATCTGGTTCTAGCTAAGAAACATTACTTAAGGCAGGGCAACAGAGACTGCCCTATAGCCTGGGAAAGGGAAAGCAGAAAACTACCATCTCATTTTTCACTGCTGTCCTCTTAGCCTACCTGTCCGCTTCATCCAAAATCAGCACCTCAACACTGCTCAGGTGGAAAGAAGGGCAGTTGTGGAGATGATCAATCAGTCGCCCAGGAGTGGCGATAAGAATGTCTGGCCCAGAGCGCAGAGCTGCTTCCTGAGTCTTTACATCTAGGCCACCTGAAAGAGAGCGAACATGGACTGCTGACTCCCTCAGCAGGTTGCAGCAGAGTACACAGATCCAAATTGCCTGAGGAATGGGAAACAACTCAGATTAATACCACATTCACAATTAGAAGTGACCCCACCTTTTCTTTCTCAGAAACCAACAAACAAAAAGTACGGCGCGGTATGGGGAAGTGAGATTTTAAACCACAGCACACCTACTAGAAGCATGCCTGCAATAACCGTACAGCCTCCAGTTTTATAACACAGAATTCCCAGCTCTGTATAGCAGTTTACAGCAAGCTGTACAGTTCGCGTAAGCAACTTAATACTCACCTACAGCAAGGCAAGTTGTGACACTGCTGAACTGCGCCAGCTGTTTTGTGACAGAGTGCACCTGAATACCCAGTTCTCGTGTTGGCACTAGAACCAATACCCGTGTTATTGGAGCCTGACGAGGTTTGTAAATCAGGCGCTCAAGGACAGGCAAGATGAAGGCAGCTGTTTTACCTAAAGAAGAAAATTAAGAAGAATTACCAAGAATTACCAATTACTGTGAATAGCTAACGCTCCCTGTTTCCTGTGCCCTGCTCAACCCCCTACCTGTCCCGGTGGCAGCACAGGCACAAATATCCTTCCCCAGAAGACCCACCGGGATACAAGCCTTCTGAATTGGGGTTGGTTGCTTGAAGCCAAGAGCTGTGATTGCCTACAAAGGAGATAGAGCAATTAAACTCGGTCTCTGGTATGGCCACACCTGGAGTACTGTGCCCAGCGCTGGGCTCATCAGTACAAGAGACATGGACATACTGGAGAGAGCCCAGCAAAAGGCCACAAAGACTATGAAGGGACTGAAGCACCTCACACATGAGGAGAGGCTGACAGAGCGGGGACTGTTCAGCCTGGAGAAGAGAAGGCTCGGGGGGGAACTCGTCAATGTATATAAGTACCTGAGGGGAGGGTGAAAAGAGGATGAAGCCAGGCTCTTTTCAGTGGTGCCCAGTGACAGGACCAGAGGCAATGGGCACAAACTGAAACACAGGAGGTTCCCTGTGAACACCAGGAAACACTTGTTCGCTGTGAGGGCCACCACTGAGCACTGGCACAGGTTGCCCAGAGAGGCTGCGGAGTCTCCATCCTTGGAGGCACTCAAAAGCTGTCTGGACGTGCTCCTGGGCAACCAGCTCTAGGTGGCCCTGCTTGAGCAGGGGGGTTGGACAAGATGACCTCCAGAAGTCCCTTCCAACCTCAACCATTCTGCGATTCTGTGACAAGTCTCACTCAAGATAGTGTTGACATATTGCAAATCAAAGAATGGTTTCCATTATTTGGGAATAACAGCTCCTAAAGGACTATCACACTAGCTCCCACATAATTTCCTTTTCAGAGAGGCTGTAAAGAGAAGAGGAATTTGATAGTTCTGGTTGGTGGAGGGGAGGCTGTACAACATTCCGCAGAGTAACAGATGTAATAACTAAACTAGGTAAATACCTTTAGCAAAGGTCGTGAAAGATTCATGTCCTGGAATGACAAGTTATCATCATATTGAGAGGCATCTTCAAAAAAGCTCTCTGCTTCCTAGAAACAGCAACAACAACAAAACTGGAACAACACAGGCAGCAACACAACATGTTATCAAAGGGCTCTGGGCTGTTTTTCGAGCTACAGTTTGTTAACTAAAGTCAAATTCCTCCAGAAGAAATGCTAGAGAATGACCTAGTGTCATTCTGTCCAATACTTACCATTTCTCCCTTTTTCAATCTCCTTCGTTCCTTCACTTTGACCGTATCTGCAGAGAAAGAGAAATGTGACAAGAATTAACAAGCACAGCTAAACACATAACAAGATAGGGCGACTACCTTCATCTCATACTTTTTGCTCCAAATGAGTTATTGAGGGACAAGCCTCAAAAACAAGTACAGGCATGCAATGGAGTAAAATGCCAAGCAAATACTCTTCCTCAGGGACGAGTTCAATTAAAGCACTATGGCCACCACTCAAAATAAGCTTGACCAAAATCAGAAGGAATGTCGCCGAAGGAAGACAAGAAAAAATAAGAGGTTCTTGCCCACTCCCAGCAAGGCTTCACTACAGACTTTTCTCCAGTGAACCAACAGTCTGTCAGATTCTTGCTCCTGACCATCTCTCTATGTACTGCTAATACCTGCTTTTGTGAAGATAGTTTCATCATCCAATGAATACTGAGACTCCATATCTTCTTCTTCGTTCCTACTGAAATCCTCACACTCCCTCTTTTTAGTTTGATTATCCCCAGTCTCTGCATCTTCATCTCTCACTTCTGCCTGTTTAGCTTCTCTTTCCTAGAAAAAGATTTTTAAAAGAAGTTTTAAAAGAAAGGATAAAAAGGAAACTTCAATCCTTTGTGAGCTTTTGTTTGTTGTTATTATGAGCCCATTCACAGATACATGGTTTCGCATAACGTTAAGCATTAACAATTCTGCATTCTCATCAGTTCAGCAACGCATCAGCTGTGGCTGCAAACCCAGTCGAGGTGATGAGCTGCGACTTGAGCGTTGCAGCTCAGGATGCTTTCAGAATTTGTGCCCCTGGAGGGAACGCAGTAGAAGGCCAAACCCATTCCAGTCTTTTCAGCAACGAGAGAGAAAGGCACTGACCTGGAACTTCCTTTTCTGTCTCACTTTCTCAATCTTCTCATCCAGCGTCGTAGCTGCTCTCTAGGCAGGAAATCACAAAAGAGGAGCTGTAAGAGGAGCCTGGGAGAGTGGGGAGCACTGTGGCCCCAGGCACCGCAGCCCCAGTCCCGGCCCCAGGCCTCACCTTGCCGCGGAGCTGGCACAGTGCCGCCGCCCAGGCACCTTCCCCGCCGGCCTCCACCTCG
>NW_009200717.1:0-1419 GCF_000690835.1 Fulmarus glacialis
AGGTTGGTCAAGCAAGTAGGTCATTAAGTCATTAAGTAGGACTGTGTGTATCATGGCTGTGTGTATGGAGCAGCTGGAAAACTTGATGCACAATGCATGGAGCAATTTCGTATAAACCAGTTAGATCACATCTAATGTTCTTTGAAATTATCCAGTCCCACATGTGCATGCTGAATGCTAACGCAGCTGAAAATATATAGGGTTTCCTTTTCCAAATACCTAAAGAGTAATTGGCTATCAGACTGCCCAGTGGTTTTAATACATGCTGTTGGACATGCCCTGCTATAATGGTCAGCAGGGGTCCACCTGGAAGCAATGAACATATCTGAAACTAATACTAAAATTAAAAAAATCCAGAGTTCAATGTTGGGCTAGATAATAGGTTTCTTTCAACTGATCTTTAGTTTTGAATGTGTTATTTTTCTTGAAAAAGTGGCAGTTTTACTGATCTTGTAAGGATGTTAGTAATTGTAAGTAAGCGAGGTCTTGGCCTCAAATGCTGGTTTGCTTTGGCTTTTTATTCTGCTTGACAAATTGGTGCGTGTTCCTCCTCCCTACAGTTGTGTGTGTCTCCTTAGTTCCCCTTTACAGGGGAGTTGCTTCAGTGTCTTGTCACACGTGAACTTTTGTTTGAGGGTAAATTTTCCTGAGTGCTAAGTCTTACGCAACTTAGGTACTTTCAAATCAAAGTCAGAGTAAGATGTACGCTCCTGAAGTCAAGCTTTTCAAAGAGATGAGTTTTTCTGACTTCTATCGATTTAATAACTACTCTGTACTTGAAGACTTCTGAGGACTGTGTGGTCAAGTCAGATCTGAAAATAGCATTAAGGTCCCAAAGCTACTAAAGCAGTTTTGGAAAATGCAAAATGCAACTACGGTCCCTTTCTCTTACATCTCACAGGTTGGAGAGAACGAAGGGCTGTTTCCTAGTGTTTTGATGATGATGGGAAACCCGGGTATGCCCAAAACATTGCTGGTATGATTCTTTTTCATTACTGCAGGTGATTAGGAAATTTGAAAGAGCTTCCTTATGGATACATGACTAAATGTTGGTTCAAATGATTTGAAATGAGGTAACGAGGACATAACTGGTCTTTTGAGAGCTGTGATCCAGGCTGTTACTTTTGAGTTGAAAGCTTAGTTTTATCCCACTCCCTTCAAAGTCCAGAGTGTGCCAGAAACATGACCTTTTCTAGATGCTTGCCTCATCCAACCTGACCTTGAATGTTTCCACATATGGGGCATCTACCACCTCTCTGGGCAACCTGTTCCAGGATTTCACCACGCTCATCATAAAACATTTCTTCCTTATATGTAGTCTAAATCTTTTAGTTTAAAACCATTACCCTTTGTTCTGCCACAACAGGCCCTGCTTAAAAGTCTGTCCCCGTCTTTCTTATAAGTCCCCTTTAAGTTCTG
>NW_009200718.1:0-1494 GCF_000690835.1 Fulmarus glacialis
GACTCAATGATCTTAGAAGTCTTTTCCAATCTTAAAGATTCTATCATTTTATGATTCTATGAGAGATGAGAAAGTGAATCATGTGATCATCCACTTGCATGGGTTACTGACGTAATAAAATATGTTCAAGCATACTATACCACAAGATAGGAAGAAATGGTTTCTTAACACTGAAAACTGACTGATTTGCTTTCTTCAGTGAATATATATAAACATTGAGAAGTTTTGTTATTCAAACTCTCCAGATTCCTTGAGAATTTTAGTCTAACCTGGAGATCTCCAGTGAAAGTGTGTTTTTTCTGTTTGAACTTCTCACATAAGCACAAAAACCATGACATCTTTTGTTCTTGTTTCTTAAGCACCTCCACTTCAGACTGGAAGCAGGATAGATTTTAGACAGAGGCAAATATTGAGATAAAAATCTATTATTTTACACTGCAAACTTCCAAAATCTTGTAAAAAATGGTGTTCATTCATAATAAAATTAACTACTTTATTCATCCATATACATTTTCTACTTGTAATGATTGCATCAAGGTTATAAATTTAGTTTGTTTTGTAGCATTTGTGCAATATTAAGTTACTAATTTGTTTGTACAATCATTTAAGAAGATGATATTTTGACACTCGTAGTTAAGTCACTCAGCAAAGACCTTTGGCAGTCATACGTTAAATCCTGGCATTGAATTATAATGTCTTCAGAAATACCAAGGAATGGATCTGAGTCCTGAACCTGTGCAAGGAGTGGTTTCCGGGAAGCACTTGATCCAGCACAGTGGGCCATGCAGATGGCTCTTCTGATACCAGTACAACTTTGACATAAAACCACTCTTCTGCTAAGGAGGTGAAGTAAACTTTACACAATAAGTAGGAGAATTGGCAAGAAATTTCTCAATGAAAGGTAAAGGAATCTTCCTTTATATGCCTGTTCCTCTGAGAGTAACCACAAAACAATATCCTGTGGCTCACAGCTGTGATCACTAAGCAAAACTTAGGGAAAACAAAACGAAGAAGCTGTGTAAGAATCTCAAAAATCTCATTAAAGAACTTATGCTGACTATTCTGCGTAACTATCTTATGCTCTGCAGGATGGCACAAAGTCATCTTAGTAGGAAGTAGGAAGTAGTCCTGTCCTGGTTTCGGCTGGGATAGAGCTAATTTTCTTCCTGATATTATAAGGAGTTTGGGATTTAGTATGAGAATAATGTTGATAACACACTGATGTTTTGGTTTTGGCTAAGTAGTGCTTACACTAAGTCAAGGACTTTTCAGCTTCCCATGCTCTGCCAGGTGCACAAGAAGCTGGGAGGGGGTACAGCCAACACAGCTGATCCAAACTAGCCAAAGGGATATTCCATATCATGCGATGTCATCCTCAGTTTATAAACTGGGGGGAGTTGGCTGGGGAGCAGCAATCACTGCTCGGGGACTGGCTGGGCATCGGTCAGTGGGTAGTGATCAGTTTCACCACTTGCTTTTCCTGGGTTTTGTTCC
>NW_009200719.1:0-6864 GCF_000690835.1 Fulmarus glacialis
ATATATATATACTTAAATAAATATAGTTGTCTGACCTCAGATTAAATATCTTGTCTTTTTGCCCTCTGGTGGTTCTTCTTTATTAAATATAGTAAACTCCTGCCTGAAAAATACAAAAATCCTGTAATATGCCCTATCATTAGGAAAATTAGTAGTAGCTCACACTAAGTAGATCATGCGTATTTGGAGGGCGAAAACAAGTGTTGCAAGACGAAGAGGAGGGTGTGACCAGGGCCAGGACGCTGCCCCACATCCTGCCCTGCTCCACCCTTGCTCGGTGACCTTGCGGTGCCACCACGGGCTGCCCTCTGAAGGCGAGGAGGTGTCTAAGACCTGAGCATCTAGCAACGTCGAGGTGGCATCTGGCTGCTTCCCCAGGGTGCTCAGTGGGTCACGGGGAGGGGGGACAGACCCTTTTCACACCTTCTCCTGAATGTCCAGTGGCGATGCTTTGGCCCGGAGAGGCAGCGTGCAAAAGCAGCAGTGACCATGGCCTTCCTTCCACCTTGTAGAGCTAGGGATGCTCTCACAAAACCCAATGTTTTGTGTCCCCCTTTAAAACCAAGAAATGAACAACGGGGTGACCTTCTGAGGAGTTGTCACATCATTGTGGCTTTTCCATAAGAGCCAGAGCCCAGGGGATCATTAGGAAAATCCTCCTGGGTGGTGGGTGGCCGGGTGGCACAGGACCTCATCTCACAGGGGTGGAGCGGCCGCTGGAGCACAGGGCTTGTTTTGGAGGCAGTTGTGATGGAGTCTGGTTCTGACCCTGGCTCTGACTCACGCTGCGCTGCCAAGTGACCACAGTGCAATGTACCTCGGTTTCCCCTGTGCTTAATTGGGAATAATAACAGCCCCCACAACAATGTCCCATGCGGCACTGTGCGTCTCTCGCAGATGAAAGGACTTTACAGATGCTAATTAAGAACATTTGGATGACAGGGCACGATGTTATCATCGGGTTAATATTTTGCTACCTGCGCTGGAAACACTAAACTGAATATTAGCATTACTGGAAGGTTACTTGATTTGGAGCTTGGCAGGAACTGGATTTATGGAGCTTATAAAAATTGCATTAATCTGCTTACCTGCTCTCTGACGCCAGCTTGATTCCTAAAATCTTGGGACAGATCATTTAACAGTAAAAAGGGTGTTGTAGTTCAGGGGAGTGAAACGCAATGCAAGTTAGAGAAATCCAAGTTGGATTCAGTGCTTTTGTATTCAGTTGCAGAAAATAAGATAAGCCTGGGGAAAGCATTCTTCCCTTTGGTTTTTGTAGCTCTCGAAACGTTGGCATCAACTGGAAAAACATGCACTTCGTATTTTTTTCTATGACACTGAGGGAGATTTTTCTGTTGGAAAATCAGAAATGTAAATAACAAACCCACCTTCAGGCTTCTGGATTTTCTGGTGAAAACAGAAATAGAAAGTTTACTCAGTGATTCATAAGCTAGAGATCAATATTCTGCTTCAAATCATAGAATCATAGAATCATTTAGGTTGGAAAAGACCCTTAAGGTCATCAAGTCCAACTGTAAATGTAACACTGCCAAGTCCACTGATAAACCACGTCCACACGTCTTTTAAATACCTCCAGGGATGGCAACGCCGCCACATTCCCGGTGCTTCATATCGGTGAGAAATTTTCCACCTACTCCATTAAAAGTTAACTTTTTTCACCTCTTTTTATTTCGATGTGTGGGACCTTACCTGAATTCCCAGCGTGCTGGAACCCAATTCGTAGGTGTCAAATTCGCATTAAAGGAAAAAAACCTCCAGGACCTTTGCTTATGCAGATATGACTATGTAAAAATGCATTCCCTGTTGGCACTTACGCTCATGCCACTGTTAATTTTCCCTTGGGTTTATTCGTGGCATAAACAGGGAACAAAGGGAGGGATGACTGGTGCAGCAGAGCAGGAAATGTGATTTGTGTTTTCAGGAGATGAGCCTGGTTTGATTCAGCCACCTTTCCCCGGGCTGCCCCAGCTCTCCTGCTCGTCCCTTCTCCCCTTTGTTGTGCCGGAAAAGCGTCACCTCTTTCGGCAGGTTATTCACTTTGCGGCAAGTCCTTTTTAGCAGCCGTCTTGCCCTTAGCCCAAGGCTTTCACAGTCCCAATCATCTGTCTCTTCCCTGGGTTCCCTGTTTAGGTGAAGGAAGTCTGCATGCCACAGTAATTATGGTCTGCAAAAAGTTGCCGAGAGTCCTTCCTGGACGGTGTTTTCAAAGGCACCGAAGGGACTTATGCATGCAGCTCTCATGGAAATGAGGAGTCCCTCGGGCAGGCCCTTTGGTGGTCTCAACTGCAATCCTTTTTCTGGAGGGAAAGGTGCGTTTTAGCTGGCCTGGATTTGCAACGGGCAGGCAGGGGATGCTTTGGCATCGTGCAGGGGGATTCGTAGCGAGGGCCATGAGCAGCCCCTGCACGAGGCGTCCTTGGCCTGCCAGGGGCTTCGCTGGATCAGGAGGTTCCCCCTCACGAAGCTAACAGATAAGCCAGATGTCCTGCCGGCCGGTGGTGGCAGCCCTGCAGAGCGAGGACAGCCATTCCCGCCGGCGCGAAGCTGCACGTGGCTCGGCCGGGACTGGCAGGCAATTAGAGCATCACCCAGCCGAACCGCCTCACTCCCCTAGGGCACTTATTCACTGTATAAAAGCTCTGCCATCGCGGGGCTTTCCTAGGCACTTCTCTCCGGTTGTTCTCACTGATGAAGTGGGTAAGTCTGGCTTTTAATGGAGCTCCTGAAATGCTGTTTTATTCCTGGGTGGCCCGAGCAGGCAGAGGTCCTGCCTGTGTACTCGCGGAGAAGCATCCTCTGGGGGATGCTGCCTTCAGCACCGGCGTGCGCGGCTCTAACAGCTGGAGCGTCTCCTCCGTGCTAAACCGAAGAATATTGGGAAAGCCCTTCCAGATGGACTGTGAAGTCAGGAGTGGGATTTGTGGGCTTTTCTACGCTTTCTGGTAGTTCTAGTCCAAAGGAGGCTATTGGCTGCATAAAGGGTTCGATGCTGACAGGAGTCAGATATGAGCTTGCATGCAAAAAGGCAACTCCTCTAAAGGAAGTGGTGCGGAGAAATTTGCTGCTGTTTTATGGACTTTAAAGAAAGCAACTTTTCAGATAATAGTAAGAAGCTGACCAACTTCAGTGCCATTGTGAAAGTCAGCAGAGAGACTCTCTAGCTAAGTCTGAACATGTTAAAATTTCTATCTGGCTAACAACGGTAAAAATAAGTCTGAGATGCAAACAACCCCCTGGAAGGAAGTACTCCCCCCACTTTAGAAGCTTTTTATCTTGATGAGCATCACCAGATATTTTAGCATTGTACAGGTAGTAGTAGCAATTGTTATCATTGTTTTTCAGTGGGTTGTTTTTATTAGTCGATGATTATTATAATTGTAGTGATAATAAGTTTTCCTAATAATAGTAACACACAGCATTGTTACTGCTAATAGTCACCCAGTGATAGGCTTTTGGAAGATAAAACACCTTACTGTAATTATAGACAGAGCTAGGGGTGTTCAGGAAATGCAGTTTCTTTACAGTCGTTTAATTATATGCCTTAATCTCCAAACAATTGACAAGAAAAAAACATTTTCGATCAGAGTACCTTTCACATGTCAGTGGTTCCAGTATCTGTTGTGCTGAAAATAATCCTGTTAAAAACTCAGAAAACTCCCTGAAACTGATGTTTTCCGGAGTGGGGAATGAAGTGGGGTGGTTTCTCCTACGAGTGCCAGGGCCAGGGCAAAGCGAGACATTTCACAGTGGTTTCAGGAGGAAAGTGTGGACCTCCAGGTGGTCCCTTCTCCAGGGGTGCGGTCTTGGCTAGACTCCCCTTCGTGCTGCTCGCACAGGGGCTGCCAGGATGGGGTTTTGCTATCAGAGCTGCTATGCCAGACAGTGGGACTTCACGTTACTGTATCAAAACCAGGACATATGGTTTGGTATGACCGTAGTGCAGGACTGGAGGCTGCTTTACATGGGTGTAATTCTCTCAATTCAGTGAAGCTTGACCGGTTAACACCAGCTGAGATTTTGCCTTGATAGCTTCTCCTTTCCTGCTATAGTTTCACAAAATACTTAGAAACAATCCTGTTGTATTTCCTCTTTTCTTTTCTTGAAGATGCCTACACAATAGTATGAAGCTGGCTTGCAGAGTCAGCGAAGGCGATGCTATGGTAGCAAGCTCAGAGCCTGTAATTGCACGCTGCCAGCCCAGCAGACCGCTGCGGGACCGCGAATCAGCAGGCAGGCAGGTCATACGTGCTGAGCTCCGTGCTGCCACAAGCCTGTCCTTACCCTCAGCTAGCTAATTTAACCTCAGCTTGGGTTTGCCCGCATGAACTGTAGCCACACCTGAGTATTACAGCATGGACACGCCTTTAATTTTGGCTTGCCTTTCATCTCTCGTGCTTGGGAGTTGCAGGACATAAACTTGAAAGGACGTCCCAGTGGGGACACAGGAGGTTTCCAGGAAGTAAGACAGAGGGTTATAACGTCACTTCTCCTTGGTGAAATGCTTTAATGGACACTTAGCTGGTCCTTGAAGGGCAACATGAAAACTCTCCAGTTTGCCTGGCTCCAGTCCCTGATGGTTTCTGGGCTCTTGAGAGAAGGGTGTGGGGGCATGAGCTGAGAACAGACACTCCTCTCCTCGCCTGTGTAATCACAGCCTGGTCTTGAGTCACTGAGAGCCTCTGACCTTCCAGAGAGCTAGGGTGTGGGCTTGCTATGTTGAGATACCTGCAGGGAAACTCCAAGTCCTGCATCACAAAAACCAGCCGATGCCTATGTGAACTGTCTGTCTTTTTCCTGCTTCTTTCAGGCATAAGCGCCTTGCATGACCATGCACTACTATGGGGAGCGCTATAAACACCTGTGCCTGCCGGGATCGGGCTATATCACCGAAAGCATCCAGCAGTGCACGCCCCAGTCTGATGCGTGGAGTACCACATGCCACCCAGTGAGCGTGATCAAGAGCCCGATGCCGAAATGGCAAAGCTACACGCAACCTTTCACTTACGTGTGCCCACAGCCAAGCGTGACCCAGACATCTCTGCTGTCCTGTCAGCCCTATGTACAGCAGTGTGTCCTGCTGTACCCTGAGCCTTGTGAGACCACTCGCCTTCTGCCTTGCAGGAAGCCCAGCGTGAAGCTGAGCACAATGCAGAGTTTCCAGCCCTGTGAGACCAGCCGCCCCGAGAAAAAGCGTATGGCCAAGAGCCTCCCACCATGCGCACCCAGGTGCCCAGAGCCGGGCAAACTCAAGTTCCCACCATGTGGGATCAAGTATTCGTCCTCGTGCAAGGATGAATGCAGGTCGCAGAAGATATCCAAATGCTCATCACAGCGGTACGGCGCGGAGCTCCAGTCCCTGAAGGGGATGACCAGTGGCTATTCCCTGCCGCTGCGGGGAGTCACTGAGTGCCCCCCACAGCAGTGCCTAACGCAGTCTTTCCTGCAAGAGTACGTGAGTGGGTTCCCCTACCAGAAATGCATGAAGGGCTACCCAACACAGGAGTGCATCACCACCTACTCCTCGCAGCAGAGTGTAACCAAGTGCCTGCCGCAGCCACACGTGCCCAAGTGCCCCCCTGGGCAAGGAATAAAGGAGTACTCCTCGCAGAAACAGGCAGCCAAATGCTCGCTGCCAAGGGAGGGAGCCAAACACAAGAGCTCATCGACACAACACCTAAGCAAGTCCAAGTGCCTCTACCCGCGGGCCACCCAGCACTCAACGCAGCATCACGCAGGGGGAGTGAAACGTTCAAGCCACTCCAAGAAGAGTCGCTGTGCTTCAAAATGGCTGTGGTAAAGGAGATAAAGAAGTAGTTGTGAAAACAGCAAGCTATATAGCTGAGGTCTGAGGTTATTTTTCTCCCTGTTCCCATTCCCAACCCCCAGAGAAGCTTTGGCCTTATTTTACCACTTATTGTATCCATATTAAACTCATAGAGTGCATTACCTTTCTTTTTTTGACGACTCTTCAGTTATTCCTGCAACAGAAAAGATGTTAGTGAGAAGTTAAGTAACTCTGAGCCGGTGCTCAGGCTTTGAACTTCAAACCGATACAGCTCTCTTACAGTGTTCGCAGAACTGTTTCACTGTTACTGGATCAATTATATTCGCCAGTTGTACCAGTCCTATTAAACTCAAGTTGCAGCTGGATTCCTGCTCTCTGTCTGGTTTATTTTCCATTTTTTAAAACAGTTTCAAATACCTACTACTGGAAAAAAACTATTCCCTGTTGTTATACCACTCCTTTGTGTAAAATAATGGCAGTAATCACGCTTTTAGGACTAGATTTACCATCTGGGAACAGATCTTGGTGTTGAAAAGTTATCCAGAGATGTAGTAAAAGAAGCAGCCCAGGGTGGTATTTAGAAGAAGGCTTGACTAAAGTCATGAGACTCATTAGCAGCCCTCAGACAGGAGTTTACTGTCTATCCAGGCTTAGCTCGGTTGCACCAGCATCGCACGGGAGCACACCCCGTTTGCACGCAGGTCACACACGAGAGCTTTCAGTCCTGCACCCTGGGACCAGGGCAAGCTTCCCCCAGATGTCCCCTGCTCTGCAATTTTGTCCCTGGACAAACCGCTGCTGAGTAGATTATGAAATGGGTTGTGTGGGATAGTCCCTGACATAGCAGGAGGGACACCACAGAAGGTCTCTTCTGATGCTGTGACCTCAGCTGGCCCTGTCTGCATTGGACGGGTGATCAGCATCAATAGTCTGCGGTTACGAAATCGCAACCAGAGGGAAAACTAACTTTCAATTCCACCTATTCCTTGACAACATTTTCGTAGACAGTGGAAATAGTTATCATGCTTGGTCAATATTTTGGTTTCCTAGTGTATATA
>NW_009200720.1:0-16706 GCF_000690835.1 Fulmarus glacialis
TGCCTGCCAGGTTAAACCACGACAGAGTCACAGTCCTCAATTATCTGTGAAATGTGCAAGCAGTCAGTCTTCAACCACCCACCTTGCATGGTCCCAGGTGTGTCATGAGTGGTTCCTGAAGTGGAAGGGTAAATTGAGATTTCATATTACCCATTCTGCTTCTGACACTTGAACTGGCTTAATATCACTATCTACAGTGGATTGCACAGTGCGTGCTCACCCTCAGGCACTGAGTTCAGACCCCTCTTCCTTAGGGGATAGAAGCGTCTTTCACCAGGAAGACGACCAACAGCTAGAGTGTTCACACCCATGATTCTGCTAGCGAAGGCCTGCAGGAGGGTGTCGTAGCATATCAAATACTCTCTGTTCTCCAGGAATAGGTAATGTAAAACAAACAGCTCTGGTGTCCTATGTGCCAGTGAATATGACCTCCTTCCTGCCTATCCTCAGAAACCATTTTCAGGGATGGATGTGCTACATGAAGTACTAAGCACAAAACTTGTGTCTGGAATTTGCTCTTCAAGCAATGCCCTCATGAACCAAAAAAAAACATGTTTTCTCTGGAGAACCTGAGCTCATCCAGAAATTATTTCCACTCTTACTGCTTTTGTGACCACAATTACACCTAAGTTTTGACTTCTACTCCTTGTATTATTATTTTAATGTAGAATTTATTGAAATTCAGCTGTGGTTACACCCGAAGAGATACTACTTTTTTTCTGTCTACCTATATCCTGTTTCACACATGTTGCCAAAGGGAAATTAAGAGCGCTCAGTATAGGGAGCACAGAGAGAAAATCTATGGCGCATGTTGTGTAAGAGCTTACTCTAGGAGGGTACAGTGGTTCGTTTTACCTTCTGTGAATGTACGAAGCTATTACTTACAGTTGTAGTACTTGATAAGTCAGCCTTATATTTTCTCTTATTAGCTGTTTTTCAATAAATATCAATGGTTTCATGATGGATTAATTAACCATTAGATTCTTCAGTTTCAGTACAAAAGTCAGGGAAGCGAAAAAGCATACTGTTGTATTAAAATACTTTTTCAGTTGTTTACTTGAGAAGATTTATTGTTTGGGTCTTAGAACAGTGACTTTAAATGGGGCTGGAGGGCAGCTCTGCTGTTAGAGGTCTGCCTACCATGTATAGCATACCCCAATCTGGATAAGTTTAAACAAAATAGAAATCATGTGTGTATGTGTTTCAAAGACGTGTTAGCCAAATTGACTTTGTTGGAGATTATCAGAGTCTGGAAATTAATTTTTTTTGAGGTTTCTTTGCACATGAGACACTCTGCTACCCAGACATTAGAGCACAGGCCTTCCTGATAGTGCTTGCCTCTGACTTCAAGCACCCCTCTGCTCTGGATAACAAAACTGGAAAGAGGGTTTATATCTCCATTATGTACATCCTTCTCCCTGGCAGGACTCGAGCATATGGAGGAAAAGAAAGAAGCAGTTCCTAATTTTGCAATGTTTGACTTTAACTTCCACAAATAGCAATATCTGACTAGAAAGGTTTAAAGTTATGAAAAGGTACGGTAGCACCAGTCCTTCTTTTTCTTTTTGTCTTTTACCAGAAAGCACTAGCAAAATGCTTCTTGGTTGGTGATATTGCTCATCAATCGCTATTGAAAGTCTGATCAGGTGGTGAAGGTACCCTTCAGCCTGCAAGAAGGATTACAGTGACAATGACTGCTTTTGGGACACAAAGTAAAATTAACTTCTAGGTTATCCCCGTCAAGGACCATTAAGTCCTGAACTATGAGGGACACTGTGAACAAGTCATATTTTAACCTCCCGTGAGCACAAAAGCAGGCAGGTTCTTCTCCTCCCCTCAACAAATCTGACCTTCGCTGAAATTTATGTGAAAATGAAAAAATAAAAGAAGGCTGTAGCCCTGCCAAACTCTAATGATGTGACTCATTTTAATTACTGGTATTTGGAAATTAAATGGCCCGAGTTTCATTCGGTAGTTTGTTTCAGGAAGAATGATTTAAGCAAGCTCCAGAGTTGCAGCACCTTTTACAGCAGGTGTGAAGCAAGGCATTCATTTTTCTTTTAACAGTGTCCTTGTAAGCATAATAACAATTAGGAAGCTAGGTCTTCACATCCAAATCTCCTATTCGCTCTGTCATTACCTCCTTGGGCTACTTCATCACTTCTAATTTTCTCTACAAGTTTCTCAAATACCAATTTCAGTAAAATGACATTGAACAACATTAGACGTACATGATTTCTTTAAAAGCAAAACTTGTAAGAGACATAGACAGCTAGAACACATGCACTGTTAATGTAAGCTTCTTAATTAAGTGAACTTCTTTCCCTTTGAATGGTTTTGCCTTATCAGCTTCGTTAAGCCAGAATATCCACTACACCGAAATAGTAATTCTTCATTCTATGTACAGAAGAGCTGAGGAAACAAGAGCTGTCTTATGAGAGCAGTGGTGGGTTTCCTTGCTATTGCTTTTTTTACATAGTTTTCTTCAAACAGATGGAAAAGGAGAGAGAAAGAATCAGAGGAATATAGTAGCAATAGTAACACTACCAACTAATTCTTACAGAAGTCACAATCCATTTGTTCTTTTTACAGCTAATCTAGCTGTATTTTAACAGAGTGACTTTTCATACATTTAGTCTGTCTTTAAAAGAGCACAAATCAGCTTCAAAAGATAAATGAGTTTGCAGTGCTATCTCAAAGAGAGATGGTGGACTCTCTTGAAGAGAATTTTTCAGTACTGTTCAGTGTTTCTGATAATTTTTTTTTTTGCAGAAATATAAATTCACACTTTCAAGAATAAGTAAATGAGGCATAGCTTTCAGATTTAGGTTGGGGAGAGGGGGCTTAAAATGTTAATTAATTTGTGATTCTTACGTTTACTCAGGATCCTGGAATTATTTTAAATATTTTAAATATGTTTAGACTATAATTTACACGGATGTTTTCAAATACGATGGTAATGATTTCTACTACTTTTATTACTGAGGAAATTGCACCAATTCAAGACTGTTAAACACATCTTCTTGTCAGCTTTTGAAACTGTATTCTGTACATTATCCAGCAACAGCAGGGGATAACCAAGGTATTTCTAACTGTTTGTTTTGTAAACTATGCTTTAAAAATGATAGGAGAAGTGAAGTTGGTACTTTATATTAAAAGTCATGTTTTCCTCATTGCATATCAGATTGAAGAACAAGACAAAGGACTGAAGTACATTTTTGGACTGTTCACTAAAAAGAACTTCTTAAAAAGAAACAAACAACAAATCAGATTTATAAATACAAACCATGAAGAAGTACTGAGAATCACTAGATATGAAGCAGAATATGTCTGATATGTGTTGTTATTTCATTTTGGGAATCTGCTGTTGTGAAGGGAACAGCATATATCACAACAACAAGCAGGATATACATATGGTTCATCAGCTGTGCACTATAGGTACAGGTTTTGCAAAATAAACTAATTTCCTCATTTTCCTCATTTTCCTGTGTTCTCATCTCCTTGAGAACAGGAGTTGAAAAAATGTCATAAAAACTAAAAAACAGGGAAAGATTTAAAAATGAGCTTTGTAAAGACAGGTAATGAAATAGTTTCAGGAAGACATCATTATGGTATATTAGTCTGTATGTTCTTAATCTTACATTTTGAAGAACAATTAGGAATTATTTATTAAAGGAAAGATTTTATGGCAAATCAAACACATTTTACTGACAATATATAATGATCTCATTATAAAGAAGGACCTTTCATCCTCAATTCCATACAGCTTAAAACTTCTTTTCTTTAAATGTTTTTCAATAGTCTTGAACCATTTCAATTCTAAAGTAGAGTTTATGAGGGTCATACCAGCTCAAGTAGAAGCTGTGGAATAGTACATATTACACATGATTCCAGCAAACTGCAGAATCCTGAAGCAACTCCCTTTAAGGTATTTTTTTGGTCCATATATTTTAAAAATATTTTAAGCAATAGCGCCTTGATATAGTGGCTCAGATATGTGTTCCCTTCCCTGGTGTTTCTTCATAGTTAGGTTTGAGGAACTGGAGTTGAACTTTTGAGCAACAGCAGCTCAAAATAGGATTGAAAATGGAAATACATGGCTAACTATTAATCAGAGAGGTATTGACACACACCTACTTTTCGTTTGCATAGGCAAAACTTATACCATTATTGTTTCTTTGGGAGATCCTCCTCATGAGTCATCTATTTGAAGGCTGACACTAAAAGGCTACATTTAAAATGTCAGTGCTATCGTTCCAATAGTCATGCTACAGAAAGCTTTGGAAGTGAAGTATACTGTGTCAGATCTCAGTTACAGAGCTACCCAGTAATTCTATCCCAAAATTCTGAGAGAGTCCAGATTTATCGATGGTCTAGTTAATGAGCAACGAATGGCTCAAAAAAAAAAATTACACAGGAAGGATATGCAATATGTACAGATTAAGGTAAGGTGCTAACAGCTGTACTCTGAAATGAGCAAAGTACATTGTACACTTTAAAAGGGGCATCGTTATTAAATGGTCAGCAAATACATAAAATGCCATATTTAACTGAAGTATTCCTGTCCACTAATAGCAGAAAAAATATTGGAAGTGAAGATTATAATAGGAAAAGGTGGAGAAGAGATGGATATTGCAGCAGTGTTTGCAACTACTTTAATTCTGAATTTAAATTACACTCAAAAATTACCCTATTTTCAGAGAAGTAAAAGCTGTAAAATGGAGGAGCAGAAATATGTTGCAACAGTTTCTAAGAGAGAAAAGATCTCTACTTCTCTGTAGAATGGTTATTTGCACTGTTATAACTACATTCACATTTCCATTCCTGCATTTTTGGAGGGCTGACATTTTCCTGGTGTACAGTATGAATTTTTGGGAAGGTTAGCAGATAAGCACAGAGGAATACACCAATGAAATGTGAGTCTGTTACATGGTAGATCTTATGTTGGGTTGATGGCTCTCGACCCTCAGTGGGCACCTGGTCTGCTCCCCATCACTACTGGGCTTTGGAAAAAAAACAGAGGAGGGTATTACTTAACAATCCCTTGGGATGGAGATTGATTAAGCAGGAGCTTAATTTTCTTTATACAGACGGTAGCTTAATCATTGTTCTGATGACTCTACTTTGACGGCTACATGCTCCATTGATTCATATTTTACTTGTATTCTTTGGCAGAAAGAATTTGATACTCAATTTTGAGTTGAGTCTCTAGTTTGGGAAAAGAGTACTAAGCTAAGTCTGATGATTTTGTTCAGCTAGAGATCATTAGTGTCAGGTGTCTTGTGATGCACATACCTGTCCTCTAAAGCTGTAACTCAGCTCTCAAATTGAATAACTGCATAGTTCACTAAAAGCCACTAATACAAGTGTTGATGGAGATGATTTCTCCTTTGGTGACATACAAATTAAGGTATGCTGTTAAAAATCATGCCACTGTCTATCCTAGCACTGGGAATGTCAAAAGACTGATAAATTTACCTTTTCTCCACATTTTCTGTTGACTTTTGAAAAATACCTAATTCAGTTCTTATAATGCAAATTCTATCAGGAAGAAAAAGTAGGGAAGAGGACTGGCCTGTGTTTATTGACATAGAGCTATGATGAGCTATAGCCTGTCAATGTTAGGTGCATACTTATATGGCCATTCTGATGACATGCACATGAAAAGAATGATTTTTCACATGAGGTAATCACCTTGAATTATTCAAAGTGCAGCTTCTTCCTTCCGTATCTATCATATATTACTGCTGGGTCAGATAAGTCAGTGTTAGATGGTGGGGACATATTTCAGTCCAAAGTGGGCTTTTAAAGATGAATTATAAACCCCTAAAAATAAAATAGGAGTTTATCATGGGACCTTCAACTACAGAAGTACTAGTAAGCATAATTAATACTGAGCTCAAGAATGGGCAATCTGCTGCAGTCCCCCACTGGAAAAGGAACATTATATGAATTAGAATGCCTCATGTAATGAAGAGAAAGAGATCTATTAATACCATAAACTCTTTCTGGTTCCATTATCTTCACCTCCAAATCTGTATCAACTACCATAGTGATATTTATGGAAGGAATATGATAGTTGTACACATGGTTGCCTCAGGAATTCTGAAATAAATAAAAACTGTGCTAATACTACAAACGTAGTGAAATAACAGCCTCTAGTTAACAGTCAAAAAAGATACAAGCACCTAATGAAAGGTTAACATCAAGGATGAAATTTGGATAATTCTACCTGTGCTATAGCTTTATGGAGGGATAAAATTGGACCAGCCTTGCCACTCAGGCTACAAGGACCTTGATTAGACAAGATCAGGCTGAATCATAGCTCTTTGGAAGAAGCACTTTTAACAACAAAGAACTCTGTACAACTCAATTTATAAAAGAGGAACATTTTTTGTTTGGCAACAGCGAAACACTGAATGTCAAGCCTACCTTGATCCTCATCCATGGATACCTGAACAGTGGATTCCACTCATACTTGACCCATCAAAACACAGCTCTGAGTTTTTCACACACCTTGAATTATTCTTGTATTCATATCTATAGTTCTATGTGTACTGTCACATATATTACTCATAAAAGACAGAGGCAACATTTTGCTGTATTTCTAAATAAACAGAAGCACAACTAATGTTTACTGCCAATTGTATTTAAGCCAACTGTAGATCTTTATTACCATTCACAAATATCAGCACAGGCTAACTGAAATATCTGTCTAAAATGTGGTTAATTTTCCTTTGAAAAATAGCATACACAAAATATGAAATACTTACTTTTAAACATGCCTACATCTTTTTCCTCTTTTCTTCTAAAATTAAGCATGGGGAGAGAGAATAATAAATCTTACTATTTGGAAAAAATGATAATACAGAAAATGTTTTCATTTCTTTTTAAAAAAGATCCCCACCAGCCTTTTCTTGCTGCTTCTGCAATTTCTACATTACATGGAGCATGTGGTGAAGCTGTCCCTCACTTTCACCTATTTGTCTATTTTAAGCATCCTTCATCCTTTTTTTTTAGTTCTCATTTATACTTTCCCTGGCCACAAAACACCAGGATTCTCTCTTCTGCACCATATAAAACTATATAGCTTGCTTTGTGTGTATTTTTTTTTTCTGCAGTTGATAGCTATGAGTCTTAACTTTTTAAGTACAACTTGTTTCTCTATACTCTGGTAGAAGAGAAGGGGCAAGGTTTACAGGGAGAGGGGATATCTTTCACTAGAACAGCTGGAAAAAGTGTATGGATTTTCAAAAATACAATTCTCAATGTAACATAATTGCAGAAAATTTCCTTAGATCATTACAGCTGCAACAACATTACAACTGCAAAATTGCAAACATGGAAGTACAAGAATATGCATAAAGAACAAAGAATCTGAATCAAGTATCTTATTTCTGAAGGATATATTTTATATTTATATAATTTATATTCTGAAGGACCAACATTATACTGGTTGACAGGAAAGTGTACCTAAAAACTTATTTATTTTTCCAGACATCCCAGCTGGTTTTAGTAAAAAATTTTCTATGCCTTGCTTTTATCCATCATGGCTGTAACGATGCTACTACTTTTTGAACACAGCCTTCATCTTGATTGAGCTTCATTTCATTGTTCCTCCTGTTTTCTATATTCTATATCTCTTACTATACCATTAATTTTGTAATGTATTATTGCTATTTCATTTTCCTAAAGCATCTACATTTTTTTTTCCTTTCCTTTAAGCCACCCAGCACTTGAATGTATAAAGGCTGAAGCTTGAATTTTGGTACAGTTTGGAACAATGTCCTTTTATCAGACAAGCATAACGTAGCTATAGGCATATGCAACTATATTATTGCTGTAATAATTCCTATTTATCCACAAATACATTGAAGTCTCTGCAGGTCACTGCAAAAGGCTGAATGTCCAAGAGTGATTTTGAACATTTAAACATTTTGAAATGTTTAAAAGCTCCATTCAGCAGTCTCGCTCACCTTGCACCTTGGAGAGGAGGGACTGGGGACAGGACTTTCTTATTTTTGATCTATCTTACCTCCTAAAATGTCTTAGAAGTTTGATTTAAAAGAAAAAAAAAGCCTCAAGCCTATTTTTTGCTTATGTTAGGATGCCTTATTGAGGGTCTTCGAAACAAACAAGGAAGAAAAGACAGATGCATGTTCTGTTCTATCTGGCATTTCATGTCAAAGTGAAACAACTCTATGAAAAGCAGTAACTTCTCTTCTCTGCAGATAACATGATCACTGAAATCTCAGCCAGTGCAAAACTTCTATACTGACCAGAAATTTCATCTGTCTTCAGAGTTTTAGTAAGATGGTCACCAAATCCCTAGAGCTGCCACTCTGCAACACCTCTGTTAACATCAGCAGCAAACTGAGTTTGTGCAAAGCCTACTGGGGATGCCACACTGAGAAAGGTGCTGCTCCAGATGCTCCATCATAAGACAGTTTAGCCAAAAACTGTTTCCAGAACAGGTTCTATGAATCTTCTCTACTAGACAGAACATCTTTTTACCTGTTTTTAAAAACAGTTTAAGTCTATGTTGGACAATAAGAACATTTAATAAATTGCCACACTGGAAACTTAAAAATCTTTTCTCCTTGATGAGACACATGAAGCAATCAGTCATGCCCTGTTACTGTCGGTCAGATGAGATCTGCATGAGTGAGGTTGGAAATGGCAGTAGCAGCTATAACAGCCCAGTTGCCTCTATGAAACAACAGACATTACTCCCCTGGCCATCACGTCCTTCTCAGAGGCAGTACAAAAAAGTAGGGAACAAAAATACTTATGAAATGAGGGAATGGCCAATTGCTTCCCGTCTCCCTCTGAGGCCTGAGTTTGAGAGGTGCCGGACTGACAGACCACCCTCTGTATCTCTGACATACAGCCGCCTGTTGCCAATGAGCTTATGTATTGTTACTACTCCATGGACCCAACTGTTTTTGGACCATTTTCCTATTATCTACTACTTTCCCCAACATTTTTGAGCTGAGGCTACTGGTACCCTTTTATTTGATGTCATATTTATATTTCTTGACACATTTTTCAACTTCTGGCTACTGTTCCATTTTCCCCACCTAACCCATTCTCTCCTCCACCAACCGATGTGTTAGTTAGTATTAACTTTCCTTGTATATTTTCTCCCCTCCAAAATATTTTTGTTATTTTGTTCAGTTAAAGTTTGTTTCGCTTTTTTCCTAAGGATTTTGTCTTTTTCTTCCACTTTTCCTCAGTAATTTTTCAATCACATCAGAATGTCACAAAGCCAGTTACATATAAGGGTTACAAATGTAAGCAAGCTGTTTAACTTGTCACCCTTCTGAAAGCATATCACCACCAGTGAGAACCTATTGTGTAGACCATATATGGCTGCAATACTGTTCAAATTTTATCATATTGCAGGTAAGATATTGTAGGCCACAGCCTTGACTAGACCATTCATAATGAAATGTGACGGAGGAGATGGAGAACCCTGTCATCCTTGTATTCTATATTACACATTGTCATCCTGTCAAGTCAAATCTAATATAAATGAATCACATTAATCAGAAAATGTGAATTTCTATTTGACAAGCTAAAGGAGCATAACATCTTCAATTAGACTAGCTACCTAAAATTAGCTACTGATACAAGCAAGTATACATGGTCAATTTGCCTGCCTGAAAGTGAAAATCAAGTAAGACATATTAGATAATAGATAGTCCCAGAGTAATGCAAGGTTGTAACTCATCCAATGGGCCATGCTGACGTCACAAGAAACCAAAATTAATTCAGCCATATATTCAGCTTGGGATCATCTGTTGGTGTATAATTTATAGTACATATTTTAACCTTAAATGCTTCAGGCTCTGTTCATCAATAATTCAATTATTTGGTTAGAAAAGATGGTAGAAGCTGAGCTCCATCTTGCAGGTGTATTCTTAAATCCTGTGCTTCTCTGGGATCCCAACTATGAAAAAATGGTAACAGGCTCAATAGGCCTTCTATTTTTGCCGGTTCAGTGCACAGTGAAATAAATGGAGGAAAGAGAAATAGGGATAATATACTGCAGATACACATGAGCAAGGGCATAAAAGACTTAAGCGTAGAAGATAAGGAAGGATGGTTTCTGGATGCACTCACCCTGAAGCTGACGCTAGAAATTGCTGACAACCTCACAAGGTAGTGTGCTAGCTCATGATCAGATGATTGCCCTGTGGCTGCCAAGTATTCTTCAGAGCCCTGTCCTTGGAAAGCTGTGGGTATGTGTTCCCTTTTCAAATGGACAATACAAGACCAGTTCTTGGCACCCCTGTGCTCCACAAGTATCAGTGTTTAGACTATCATTAGCCAATTACTGACTTAGAGATGTGTAAAACTGATTCTCAAGCCTAAGTTAACTCTTGCTATCAGTGTGGCAGAAAGAAATTAAACACACACTAGACCCTTAGCAAATGATTATCAGATATTTCTAACCTTCTTCACAGGGAACCAGAGCTAAATTCAGAGGATAGGTTAATTGCTTTTCTTGCC
Organism: Fulmarus glacialis; assembly: GCF_000690835.1. Classification (NCBI taxonomy): domain Eukaryota; kingdom Metazoa; phylum Chordata; class Aves; order Procellariiformes; family Procellariidae; genus Fulmarus; species Fulmarus glacialis. The sequence goes on from NW_009200720.1 coordinate 10,516, forward strand.
ACTTGCCTTCTGGATCTTCAGAAACTAAACCAAAATAGATGAGGCTAAAAATCTCTAACATTTCCCGGTTTGAAAAAAATCTATCTTCCTTCCATAAAGACCAGAACTATAATAATTATAGAAATAATAAATATCAATTACAAACCAAATAATAGTTCAGCACTTGTAACATCAGTTTCCTTTAGGCTTGTGCAGCCATGATTGTGTCTGACCGACACAGAAAGCTCTGTACCACAGCTAAATAAATATCTGCTCTCTCCGTTTTCCAGTTCTCTTTCTTGTCAGGCTTCTTTTCCCTCTCCACCCTCCCTGGTGGCTTACTGTTTTTCACTCATTTCTTCTCTTTCTTTCTGAGAGTAAATTCCTCCAAAATGCCACAACACTTTGATCTAATATAGGCTGCTTCCATTTCCAGTAAATAGCTCAAACTCCTTGATTAACCTAAACCTCAATTAGTTTGGCAGCTTAATCACTTCTAGAGAAATCCACTTCCAATAGAGAAGAATAAGCAGAATAAAGATGTATAGACTTTGAGACCTGAAGGGACCGCAATGATCATGTAGTTTGACCTGCTGCACAACGTAAAACATCATCTACTGATTGTTGCATCAGGTTCTTCATCAAGCTTTAAATCTCTCACTGTAGTCATGCATTATAGAGTGAAGTTTTCTCTCTAGTTAGCATTTCTAATATGTCAACACCCCTTCTCCCTGTGTGAATAGCTACTCATTTATCAACCTCCCTTTTAAAGTGAAGATATTGGAACTTGTCTCATGACTTTTCCAGAATGGTCCTACTAATACATTAGAAAAAAAGAATGGCCATAGGCAGAGATTAAATACTTTGGGTGTAAGGCAGGCAGGCAAAACATTGTTTTCCTTATTGTAATTGGACAAAGACAAAGGAGAACAGATGAATCAAGAGACAGAAGTTCAATACATGATGAGACAGTACATGTGTATTGGGCAGATGAACATCCCCTTTCAGATGTCTGGCTCCATCTATCGTATGACAGAAATGCAAGAATTCTGGTCATGTAACAGGGTAGAGGACAGAAGGAAGTACCTTTGGATGCCAGAAGTAACTCATTAAGCCGCTTCTGTCCACTCCAGTACAACGTTGAAGGGAAACTTGGAGAACAGAGCATCAGACCAGTTATATGAGAGATGAGTTGTTCCGGTGGAATTTATCCATCCTGCAGGCTGTAGACCAGTTTAAAGGGCTGTTTCAGGGCTCAGGCACATGAATGACTTAGAGTAGTCCGCCATGAAGTTTTCCAGATCGAGTTCATCATGCTTATCCTAGGACAGCAGTCTAGGACAAGATGAATGATGGCAAAGGTGACTCTCTCTCTGCACTGACTCTCTCTGAAGGGACCCTAAATTATTTTGATTAAGTCTGCTTTTATTTGAGATGAATTTCACCTCATGCTCACATAAGGTGTGAGCTCATCCCAGTTGTACTGCTCAACTTACATATCAGAGGTTTGCCCTGAATAAAGGAAGGGTATCGTGCAGTTACATTGACTCAGATAATGAGCAGTAATATAATAGGAAGCTACAATCTGACTGTGAGATCCTTACAAAATGGAGTCCTTACAACCCTTTGAGAAGAATTCAGACCTTTGTCTGCCGTGTCATCTTTGCTTTGAGATCAGCAGTTCTTTATAGATAGCACTTTCAGCCGTAATTCATTCGAACAATGTACTAGCAAAATAGATAATGAAGAGCTTCAAAACCATATCTGTGATCTAAAAACAGAAAAAAGACCTCTAATAACAACATCATTTATCCTTTTCTTGGCAGGGGTATGCAGTATCTTTGGAAAGCTCCAGAAAATCTCACAACTATGGGAAGAGTTTGACCCAGCTTGGATCCCATAGTTAAATCATTCAGTGGGGTTCAGAAGAGACTGAAAATCTCACTGGAAAGTTTGCTTTAATCATGGGGAAATTTTTTTTTCATGTACTTGACTGAGAAACAAAGATTAATTTATACATAAAAAAGGAGTGCTATCATTTTCCATTTCAGTATCTTTACAGTTTTCAATCAAATACCTCCAGCATCTTTTGTCAGTTTTGCTTCTGGTTTTTAACAAGTTAATTGAAAATGGAAACAGGCTTAAACAATTTTTTTACTCCTTTAGACTTTATCATCTGTATTTTCTTCTCTCTATCTCTCTCATAAATATAAGGATAGTACTATTATTATGAACTGATTTCTAGTGCTTTCTTGGCAGACTGCTCCCCTCTTAGTTTCACTGAAGTTACAAGAAGCCCCATGTGGAAGTGCAGAAGGGGGTGCCAGCAAACTAACACAACTTATTTGAATTACTTGTGAGTGATGCCATTTACTTGTGAGTATATAGCAGCTCACTTGAAGAGCAGGCTGTTCAGGAGTTCACTGTTATATTCCATTCTACCACAAAAAATCAGTTCTGGCCAAAACTCTGGGACATTGTCCAGAATCTTAATTACCTGCGTTATTAGCAACTAAAATAGATGTCTACCATTTTTATATTAATTTCTATAATTAGCAGAAGAATTTATTATGCCTATTTTTTGACTGACAATGTAATAGTCAGCCATCAACATTTGCAACTCTATGCTGTTTGCATCTGTCAAAGGATTGCACCTAATCGCATTTACATACTTTTCTGAAAATGGGAAGATATATATGGTAATGTAAATAGGATGCTTTACAAGTTTTCTTGCACTCTTCACACACCCATTTTATATTTCATTAAAATAAAACAGACATAATTGTTGCGTAATGTGAGTTCCTAGTTTTGATTTTCATATTTCTTAGACTGATAGTGCAATTAAAATTATATTAGGAAAAGGAACAGTTAACATGAATCAAAGCCAAATGATGTTTGGAGCTTAGTTGTTTGATTGCTATTATACCTTGAAAGGAGAGGATACTGTCTATGCAATAATTCATGCTATTATTAGCATGGATCATTAAAATACACATTCATCGCACAATCTTCACAAACTTCACTTACATCAACAAAAAGAATTCCCCACACCAAAGTCAAAATAACATCGTCACAACACTGACAAAGGTGGTGTGGTAAAGGTATTATTGTTTTTTTGACAAGTAGACTTCTCCATGACAGAAAAGTCAAAGATATTCATAAGCTAGCAAATTATGAGAAAATCATAAAGGCTACTGGTTTTCAGCATCTTTGGATTTATCCATTTTTAATATTTCAAAGAACTGCCATTAATAAGAAGGAATGACTATGTAATGTTAATTCCAAATATCTAAAGTGAACATTGAAAAAAAAATCAGAAAAAATTATTTTGAGGATATAACTTATCAGCGGTGTCATTTCACTTAGTTGCTAGAGCTACTATGAAACTGGGCAATGGGTCTGTACAATATCACACTAAACAATAAAAATCTCCATAGAATTTCAGCCTCTTAAGTGATACAATCTCATGGTACACAGTGTGGAGCATCTACTACTTCTGCTGTAATCAACAGGAATGCAAGGCATTCTTGCCAAAGCATTGCAAGCACTCTTGCCGTGAGCAACTTGCCAAATAAAGCCTCCAAGTCTGTACCTTGGTTGCTTATAAGGAGAAATGGGCAGGCCTGCCCTATTCCAGTCAACTATGATTTTAGCTCATGTTTTAGAAACCTCCCTCTCCTGGAGTTTGTGTGGAAGGATTGCTCTTCTACGGATTGCCTAGGTTTCAGAACACTAGGCTTATTGTAATAAAAACTGAATTTTCCACCGTATTAAGACAGCTGTTAACATTCAACTTTTGTCTTCACAAGTATGGGTTTTTACAACCTTGAGAATAAAAATATCAGTCTGGAAACAATTAGAAGTTAAACATACATTCCTTTAAAATTAGTAATGACTCTACTGCTCAGAAAGGAAAAAAAAACCCCACTTTAACTGCCTTTATGCAAATTATGGTTTTGAGAAAAAAATAAATACAAGAAAAATTATATTCTCTGGACTGGTATTATCAGGCACTGAGGAAAAAGGAAGTTAATAGGCTCAAATTTTGGAGAAATTTTGGAGAATTTGAACTACTTCTACCATGACTGGTTTGTTAGATTCTGAGTCCATGGTATTGTACCAGCATATGGTCTGAATGAGAGACAATATAGCTATAAAATGTATTAATTGGAGATGTCAGAGTGAGTCAAGAAAATATCATGTCTATAGAGTGCTTTCATCATGATAAATGAAACATCTTTAAGTGTACTGAAACACTATGCTTTCCTTCTCCCTTTTTCTTCTGGAAATTCATACCCTTTGGATTGCAAATACCAGGGTTGAAGAAAAAAATGTAATGACGTTTGGAGAGGAGAACTCAATATATTCTTTCCCCAGAATTTTCTGATAAGAGAGAAGAGATAATTCTTAATCAGATATGGTCTCTGGTTTTAATCACAAAGTTCAAAAGATGAGCCTGAATATTTTCAATGGCCCCCAAAAAAAAAAAATTCAAATAAGATATTAAGAAATAAGATATTAAGTAATTTTCTTTCTTCCACTTAGGTACTGACTATGCCCTAGACATTCACAGCTGTTTTGGATATCCTCACCTAAAGAGGGAAACACCTAAGGAAAGTGCTGGGCAGCCCTCCAGATTAGCAGTTGTTCCTGTTCCATGACTGTTGTAATTCCATTCATATCCTTTTTATTCCCACCCAATTAAGCAACCTATGTGTTTCACATAGAACTGAAAAATTCATAAAACTCAGTGGATATTTCAGAAAGGATGATGCAGTTTTCACCTATGTAAGCATCTGTGACTTTAATGATGTGACTATTGGTTTTATCTTCACTACTGCTGGATCTCTGATTACATGTAGCCTTTAAAACCAGGAAATACCCTGATGCCTACTTCTGTTCCACAAGTTTCTCCCCTCTGTAATATTACCCACTTTTCAGACAACCGTAAAACGTTTAAACCTTCTTGGCCTCCGTTCCTTGAGCGTACTGTTCCAGCTGTGACCTGTTCATTGATGACTGCAGCTTTGCTCTCAGCCTTTACACTTTGGCAATAAATTTTGTTATGCAATTTTTTCCTTTTTTCAGGAACCTTTTGTACCTGTTTAACTAGGCTTATGACAGGGCAAGGGTCGGAGGGCTAAAGCTAAAAGCAGGCATAAAAATCTGTCCACAGTCACAGGAAATCTGGAACACTGCATACTGATGAAAGATTACAAAGTGAGCTTCACAGACTGGATGCATCTCAGCCACTGATAATGCAGAAAAGATACTGGGCCTGTTTGCTGAATAAACATTACATGGAAGTCATAGAAAACCCTGATATGCTAATGCAAACATATTTATTTAGTTCACCTTGCCCAGGGATTTTCCACAGTAGGTTTGACAGGAAATAGATTCATTTAATGAGTTTTCCATTCATTTACAATGTGATTATTAAGGACAAATGAATGTTTCATTTTCTCAGTCCATGTACTTAAGGTAATATATCTCATCATAGCTGTCAGCTCCAGTTAGAATATAATCTTTAATTCACAGAAGAACAAATAATGGAGGAAAGGTGTACGTAACAGATATAAACTTATTTTTGCCACTGACTGTCTCAGGCACTGCAACTTCTCTCACCTCTTCACCCCCAGAAAACCCACGTATTCTTTGGTCTCACCTCAGTTTTCTCTTGCTATCTTTCAAAACAGAGGGCTGGTCAATAATGGTTCTCCACAGGATGCCAATACTTTCTGCAACTGCCCTACTGCTTGCTCAAACTGTAGTTTCGTTTACCTTTAAAATTTCTAATAAAATCTCTCTTGTTGCTCACAGAATCTCAGCTACAGGAGGAGAAGCCAAACAATGCTGATTTTTATTTTCTCTGCTTTGAAGGAATTCTTGCAAAATGCAGAATTGCTGAAGCTCAACTTCTGCTTTCACTTTGATAAAAGCACTAGGACAGTGATCTTTCCTAATGGCAAGGCTATTATTAAAAATCATAGAAGAGGTTTTTATGTGAAAGAATTTTATCTACCTGCAGATTAATGGGAATTTTATTGGCAGCTGCTCTCTCCAATGACTGTCTATACAAATAATTTTGATGTTGATAGAATTTATTCAGTTTTGCAAAAGCAAACCATGAAGTTAAACCACCTGCTTAAAACACATCCTTTCTTCTGACCACAACACATGATTTACCTTAGAAAATAATATCTATATTATAG
>NW_009200721.1:0-6726 GCF_000690835.1 Fulmarus glacialis
TTAATGATTCTATGATTCTATGAATCTATCAAATCCAGCATTAGGGGCCAAGGTTTTACATGGCATGTATGAGGAAGAGCTGGACACCACAAACCTGTACAAAATGTGGCAAGGTCTTCAAACTAGTCAATGTAAAATGCCATGCTAACAATATCTGTGAACCGCTTCCCTTCCCTGGGCCACTGCATCCTGAACTGGGCTCACACTGTGCCTGCCTCTGAGCTGCTCCAGCCCCAAATCCTCCCCAGGAGTCAAGAGACAGAACTGTTCACAAGGACCTGATCACTTTTTCCTCTCAACTGAGTGCTGGTTCTGGTAATGCCAACAGTGGTTCCCTTATTATGTTAAGGAAGAGTTATTAGTACCCTCAGTTCAGGAAACTGGAGACCAGGTTCAGTTTCTCTTGTAGATACAGAAAGAGCATGATGCTATTGATGCTCTGTCATACCAAGTAGTGTGCTCAGCCTGGGAGAGAGGGAACATTCTGTTCTTTTTCCAAAATACTTTATACATATACACACACGTGTATTTATAGGTGTGTATATATATACACACACACAATATATATATAGTGAACACTGAATGTTTGGTAAGGAATAAAAACACTTTACAGAGCAGTGTCCAGAACTCCTCAGCTCCCATCTGAGTGCCTTTGTCACTAGACTGCACACCCCTTATTGCTTCTTCCTGAAGGGCTTAGCATACAGCTGTGCAGTAAATATCATATGGTACAGTTCTGTAGTAGCTGTACAACTTCTTCCTGTCAGGAAGCATTTAATATGTTTTTGTATCTGGCTATCAAACAAAATATTTTTTTCACTTACTGATCTCTATAGCTGTACCTTCCAGAGGGTGCTGTGAGCACCAGGAGAAATATTATACATTTCTTAATACTTATTAAGACATTATTTCCAATTCTGTGACTTAACTATCCCTCAGTATCCTTTCTGACTAGCAAGAAAGAGATCTAAACCAACAATTTGCCCATACATTTTTGTTTCAATACATGCTGCTGTCTTTCTGTATACCAAAAATCTGCAAGTAGACTGTAGTAAAGACATTGATAATAATGACAAACTAGAAAACAAACAGCTTTGGCAGCAAGTAGGAACATACGTAAATATAAAAAAGGACAGCGCATTCCCGAAATAGTTATCAAATTATAAAAATGATTTCCATTAACTGCAGCTTCCCTTGTCCTGCCTGAGCGCATTAGTTAGTGAGCCTCAAAGAAAACCTAGGGACTTGGGGCATGTAACTACCCTACAACGAGGTCGTAATAGAAACAAAATTAAAACAAACAAACAAAAAACACAGCCCCAAAGTGTCCACTAGAGTAAATAAACAATTTCAGGCTATTTGATTTTAAAGAAGATCTGGGGTTTAGTTTTCGGGTAGGAGAACCGCACAATTGCAATGGTCTCCGATTTTCTGCATAAAAGTACTTGGGATTCAATAGATTACTTCCTAAAGGCTTAAACCTTTGAATTTTTTTTTTTTTTTTTCATGACTCTTCAAGCTGAAGACATTTGTCCACTGAACTTGAGCAGAGTTAGAGTCCTGCAGAACTGAGCAGAAGAGAAGGGCTGGAGAAACACACATAGTGACATGCTCCCTCGAGGCCCTATGTACTTCTTCATGGAAATGTAATTACGAGACATTGAAATAACTGCAGATCCCCTCAAATACTTTTCACAGGTTCTGTCAAAAGGTTGAGGAAACCTCTGATTGATCAAAAGGCCATAGCTATCACGGCGCGGAAGAAGCACCTTGCAGCTATATAGACAGAAAGGTTTATCAAAAGGGTGAGAAAACCCGTTCTATTTAAAGGCAATTCCTCATAAATCTTTCATGAGAAGGAGAGGATACTCTTCTCAAAACAAGTCTTTGGGGCTAGTAATATTCTTTGGAGACTCATCTCTGAAGTAATTTTCCACAAAAGATAATTGAAAATTAAAAAAATATTGCAGACTTTCTTATCCTGTTATTTTAATGAATCAGAAATGGAAAATACTAATTTGCAGTGGTCGACAAAATATGATTTTTCTAATAGTGATCTTTGTGGAGTTGTTCTCTGTCTACAAAGGCAGCACACAACCTCGGCTTGATATCAGAACTAGAAGGAAGATATATTAATTCTCACTTAAGATTAGTGTATTTAGTCCAAACTATTAGTCCAAACTAATAGTTCAAATTTGATTATGAATACATTTTTAAAACTTTATAGCAGTCTGTTAGGAAATGAATTCTCCTTTGAAAAGAACTATTAATTTGCAATCCTCTTCAGAAAAATGACAATATGAAAATGACAGCTTTCAATTCTTTTCACCAGCAGCCAGTCTCACATCATCTGACTTCAGGTCAAATAAAAGGTGATACATTTTACTCCTCTTTGCCCTACAGGATTGGGATAGATTGAATAACCTGCGTGCTATTTCTATACCCAACTGAGAGAACAGTCACTAAGTACTGATCAATTATACTTTGCAAATGTATTGTGAAGTGGGTTTAAATTAGCTTGCAGAGCTCCACTTCCAGTGATCAAATGGAAGCTAGAAAGACATAATCATAATTGTACCCATAACTGTTTACAGAGCCAGCAGTTAGTTTGCAAGATGAATAATTTCTAAATTAACTGTGCTCATTTAATAGAAATACATGGTTGATAGTTACTGAAGTCAGTTAATAGCTAATTAACTCAGTCAATAGACAGATGTATCTAGAATAGATATCTTTCTATCAAAGAAGCCAATGACAATGGTATTTTAACTGTAAGTCTGCTTTCAAAATAAAACTCCCCTTTATCGCCATTATGTTTAGGTGCTGAATGAAACAACAGCCTTAAAATGCAATTCTGTAGCCATTGATCCTGAAAGGTACTGCACAACCCCAATTCCAGGAGGAATTAAAGGTATAAGAGTAAAATAAAGGAGCAGCCAATAATATATAGGCAACCATACCTCATGGTTTGGGATTCATCTGTAGATCACAAGATTTCTGAAAAATTTTGCATCAGACAGGTGCAACAGATGAAAGAGCCAAGTAGCAGCCATAGTTAAAATTGGTAAAATCCCATGAACCTTCCTCTGAAGGGCTTTTCTTGCAAGAAAAAGCAATAGTTGATTTATTTCATTTAGAAAACATGCTGGAACTGATTGAACAGAAGTGTTTTGAATATGCAAGACATAACCATGAAGAGGGGTTTTTTTCCCCTTTAGGATAGGCCAGCAAAACATTATTTTGCAGGTGCATTCTTAGGGTTTACCTTCCTTCACAAGGTCACCTTTTATAATCAGTGATAATTACAATTTGCAAGTGCTCCATCTATGGAACTATTCAGAACTGTACAGGCTTTAATCTTGGCACAGCTGCCTCTACAAAGTTTCTTGCTAAAGAAGACGACAGACTTTTATATGCTGCCTTCCTCCAAGCTACATTTAACTGTGATCATTGACCTGATTTAAGGATGCAGAGGCTAGACAACCGTTTCATACAGAATTATGCCTTCAGCCAGTAAACTGAACATACTGGACACCACAGGTGTGATAAGCTGGGTACCTACATTATCCATCCATGTCCTGACCCTCAGGTGCATTCACACTGTGTAGTCATATAACCTTCCAGATTGTCTCTCTGGTGTAGAGGCCTCTGAACTCAGCAGATCAGGGGCACATGCTTTCTTACAGCAGGTCTCACGTATTCTTGCTTAAGTGCCAGGAGTACTTCAAATCTACAGGAGACGAAGATGCAGGATTCAGAGGCAGCTCTGGCTGCCAACAAGACAGGTTGCACTGCAGCAGCATCCAAGAAACCCTGAAGACCACTTGTAATACTGAACACGAAACAGAAGGAGGCTGCTGCCTGCAAGCGCTCTGAATGGAAGTGCAATCACAAAAAAAAAATAGCTTGAGGAAAATACTTAATTACAAAATTGAGACTTTACCTCACATTTTGCTTTGCTCATGGTAATAAGCATGTCTAACACATCTACATGATTCTCAGACCTGATGATGGCTACATACCATGAATTCATCTGTATAGCTTGACTGTAGCTAACCTGAGCTACAAGGTAACATTCAGCCACATTGCACAGAGCTCAGGACAAGCTAAAAGACTTACCTGGGAAGCATCTTGCTGTGATTAATCTACTTCTGGGACCTGACCTAACCAAGTGATATTTACCGAAATACGTCTACTGACCCAGAGTCATTACTTGGCCTGTAATATTAGCCTAGTTTTCAAGTGCTGCCGGCTTTTATGTTTAGAAAATTAAGAATGTGTCTGGTGCTTGACCACACTACTCTATCTGCACATAACATCCAGATAAGTTGCTTCAGAGCAACTAGTGCATGGTGTTGACATGTCTGGTTTAAATTAAAGCATAGAGATGCTACAGAAGTTGGGGGAGAAAGATAGTAGAATAATGTTAGAAAGATTATAATCAATGTATAGAAATACTATACAGGGCTATAATTCTTATAATGCTGATAATTACTTTATTTTTCTTGCTCTGATTTGTAGTACTGGAGTCAGCCCCAACCTTCTGCTTCAATAACACTGTATTTCCTAACCTGATCCAGATTTCCTAACTAGATCCAGACTACAAACAGCTACAAGGGGAAAGATTTAATCTTTAGGTGGATAAGTCAAGGCTCCCCAGCAATCCACAGCACAGTCAGCAGGCAGGAGCTGTGTTACTCTCACATCGTATCCTAAGCCCAGTTAGTGATAGCATTGCCTGTAAAGGAAAGTTATAGCACCTTCATGCTTAAGTACCCTAAAGACAGTTTTGATCCCAAAACAGCCTAGGACTGAGATGGCATGAAGATGCTGTAATGCTAAAGCCTACTTTGCCCTCTACTCTGCAAAGTTTTATCATGCTATTCTGGAAAAGGCAGGGCAAACTTCTGTTCTAAGGGATTTTTTTTGTTTTCTTTTTTCCTTCAGTGACTGGGATAAAACTGACATTGTGCAATACGAATAGGACAGAACAGTGTTTCATACTTTTCTAGGAGCCCAAAATTCACATGGCTCCAAGCAGCAGAGGTACAAAGACAGTACACCAAAATTAAGTACCGCATATAACCTGGCAGTCAAAGTTGACTTGAAAAAGCTTTTTACATCTGCCAATATATCATGGCTCATTGCAGGTGAGCATAAAGAAAAGCTTTTAGATATTATAGTAGCACCTGCAGCAAAAAGTTATCCTCAAAGTATGACTCACCTTCACAGTTCCATTCATAATGCAGCTAGCACCTACTTCTCAAGTGCACGGCTTTGAGAAAAGCACACACAGCTGAGCGGAATCAGATCACTACATAGCCTGCAGTCAGCAGAGGGCAGTGGAAAATATTTTCTTCTTAGAATCTTTGTTTCTCAGTGTAATGCTTCTATTATCCTCTGCATTTAGAAACATTTTGTGATGCTCTGTCCTGAAACTGATCTCCCATGGTTTTATAATGAACTGGGTAGAAAAGCTCCACGTTTTCTTTTTTTTTTGTCTTATGCCTTCAGGCTTTTGGAAGGTATTATTCCCTCACCCCTCCTTGATTTTAAATTCTGTTTCATAATAATAGATCTTCTGCATAATAAACCCTCTCAAGTATTTATTTCACCACGTACTAAGTGATCTGATTTTAAAAGATACAAAGCTTTAGATAAAAAACAATTCAAGGCTCCTCAGCAATCCATGGCAAGCAATTTCCCCAATTTGATATTGTACTTCTACATGCAGCAGCAGAGAGAGTACTAGTTTAGACAGGCCAGGGGTCATCATCAGCACAGGCACTGCTTGATTTAGATCTGCTTGAGCTCATCCCAGCTAGAACAGCAACTGCTAATTAAAATAGACCAGTTCGTCATACTAGGAAATACTTATAGAACATTATTTCATGTTATTTGGCCAAATTAGCTAGCTGCATTTAGTAACTTCAATTTAAAAAAGGGACAAATTAAAAAATAGACCAGTAGTATGGCCTAATCCAGGATTGCCATCTCTACCACATGACAGCGCATAACAACCTGCAAACCATTTTTCTTTGAGCTTCCTCATCATACTGCATATTGATAGACCATTAAATAGAAGTTACCAGTTATTTTTTTAACTGGACAAAAGGTGAGAAAACAACTCACTTTGCAGCATCCAAATACCATATTAACCCCATTTCCAATAAATATCCTTTCCTTGCTGAAATGCTGTTCGAACATTTTGAGAAGAACAGAATATTGCTACAACAAAAGTAAATTACTAAAGATTTGCAGCTAGTTTATTCTTTCTAAAGTAGAAACATACACAGCCAGAACTGCCAGAGCCACCACAAACAAATCTGCAATCCTGGACATAACCGTAACAGCTAAAGGGCACTTTGGTTTCTTAGACTTAGAGAAGACTTTACTGTACAGTAAGTCTTCTCTATCTTAAATGCAGGCATCTGCTTTCTGATAAGCCTTTAGCATGTCTTTTATCAGAGGACCATTAACCTTGATTTTATTCATAAGCTGTAGAGGAGCCAAAGAAGGGAAGACAATCAGAGATGGAAGACAGATGTACTTTGTTGGGAAATAAACCTGCCACCAGCAGCTTTAGTGTTACTTCTAGGACTTCAGTTTCTTTGCAAACCTTTATCCTCTTTCTAGTTCCCAAATGACTAAAGATTTATGGACAAGTGTCTGAACAGACATTTGGCATCCAAATTCTTGTGTGTCCTGGTTTCGGCTGGGATAGGG